>NC_041740.1:20657404-20866220 GCF_004115215.2 Ornithorhynchus anatinus | reverse complement strand
CTGAAATCCCCAAGTACATTACAGTACGATGGATCACAATCTAGTCCTCTTAGGGATGAGAAGATTGAGACCAGAGAGTCCAAGCATCTTGTCCAGGATCACACAGCAAGCCAACAGCCGAACTGAGAAGCAGCGCGGCCTAGCGGATAGAGCACGGGCCTGGGAGTCAGAAGGGCCGGGGTTCTAATCCCGGCTATCTATTGAGCGCTTACCGTGTTCAGAGCACTGACCTAAGCGCTTGGAAAGTACAATTGGGGAAAAGATAGAGACAATCCTTTCCCAACAACAGGCTCACAGTCTAGAAGAGGGGAGACAGACAAGAAAACACAGACAAGCAAGTAGACAGGCATCAATAGCATCTGCTGCGTATCTGCTGTGTGACCTTGGGCAAGCCACTTAACTTCTCTTATTCATATTGTCTGCCTCCCCCACCAGACTCTAAGCTCGTTGTGGGAGAGGAACGCGTCTGCTGATTCTATCGTGTTCTCCAAACGCTTAGTACAGTGCTCTGCATATAGTAAGTGATCAGTAAATATGATTGATTGATTCTCTGTGCCTCAGTTACCTCATCTGTAAAATGGGGATTAAGATTGTGAGTCCTTCGTGGGACAGGGACGGTGTCCAAACTGATTAGCTCGTATCTAGCCCAGCGTTTAGTACAGTGCCTCACATAGTAAGTGATTAAAAAATACCATTGAGAAAAAGGCAAACGAAAAAAATAACAAAACCGAGGCTAGAAGTCAGCCTGTAGGCATTCCTTTAGGCCACTCGACCTCCCCGAATACCAAATCTGGTTCCTTCTCATTGCAGAGGTGACGCTGAATGTCCATGTGAGCGATGCCAGCACCCACCAGCCAATCCTCGATGCCTTCGTGGAAATCTTCACCAATCAAGTTTCCGTCGCCTCTGGAAGCACGGGAGCAGATGGCATCGCTTTCATTAAGTTTCAGTATAAATTGGGCAGCCAGCTGGTCGTCACAGCTTCCAAGCACGCCTATGTCCCCAACTCGGCACCGTGGAAACCCACCCGATTACCCGGTAAGAGTCCTTTCTCGGCGTTCTGAGGAGGTGGTTTCTCCTGACAGAGGGAGCGGAGAATGAAGCCTTTCCTCCTTTGGACTTCTGAGGGGCCACGAAGAGAAGCGAAGGGCGGATTTCATCGGGACTTCCCAGTGCCTTCTCTGGAACGGGAAGTTAAGGACTCTGCTTTTAGCTCTAACGGGATTCAGAGGGGAGTTGGGGTTGTACAGTGGATATTTCCCGTGTGGTGAATTTTAACCCTTTTCCAATTTTGTCTGAACTGCTATTCTCACTGGGTCTCTCATCGCCAGTTTAGATTTTCATTCCCTCGAGTCCCCCTCCTGCGCCTTTCCTCGCTGATCTCTAACTGTAACCCAATCCGCCCACTTTTTTCCTCTATCGCCAACCTACTGTCCGTACCTCGATCTTGTCTACCTCGGTGCCGACCCCTTGTCTACCTCCTCCCTCTCCGGCTTGGAACTCCCTCCCCCTTCGTGTCCAACAGACTACCTCCCTCCCCATCTTCAAAGCCCTTCTAAAATCACGTCCCCTCCAAGAGTCCTTCTCCAACTAAGCCCTCGCTTCTCTATCTAAGCGCCCCCTCTGCATTGCCTGTAATAATAATGATAATTATGGTATGAAGCGCTTCCTATGTGCCGAGCACTGTACTAAGCACTGTGGAGAGTACAGGATAAGCAGATCAGACACCACCTGTCATCCATGTGGGAATCCCGGTATGGGTGGGAGGTACTGAACCCCATTTTACAGGTGAAGAAACTGAGGCACAGAGTAGTTAAGCAACTTGCCCAGAGTCACACAGCAGGAGAGTGACTGAGCTGGGATTAGAACCCAGACTCCCTGTCTCCCAGGCTCATATTCTTTCCACCAGACATTGTTTCCGCCCGTTCACGAGGGTCTGGTCCCCTTAAGCATTTGCTGCTCACCCTTCCCCAGTCTCACAGGAATTATGTCCGTATCCATCTGTAATTTATTTTAGTGTCTCTCTTCCCCCCGCCTCATCTGTGGACAGAAATCTTTTGTACCTACCGTTTGGTATTTTACTCTTCCAAGCGTCCCGAGGGCTCAATAAATTCTCTGAGCCGAGGCCCCAGGAAAACTAGGTTCCGTGGAATCGCCACAGTCCTTTCACTCAGGAAAGCACCTAACCGGTGGTGTTAATGGTAAAGGACAACCGCACTTATCATGTAGTCGGGAGGCGAGGTCTCAGACAAGGTGGGCAGCAGAGAATGGTAAGCAACCTTCCCATCTGGTGCCTTCCTGAGCCATTTTCCCAGAGCGAGAGGAACCTACGCTGAGACTCCTGAGATTGTTCCTCATCTGCCGGCGGCCTGCTTAAATCTCCTCCGTGACGGATTCCCTACGTCTTCCCCTCTGCCTCCCTCAGCGTCGTTACCCGTGTTAGCAATTTCGGAAAGATGTGGTATTCCTTCGGCGGAAAGGCAGTGTAGAAGAACTCCCAGAAAGGAAAACACTTTCTTTTTGCCTCTTCTGCCAAGGCAGCCCGAGGGTAGGGGCAGCTCCCCCAGTTTTCAAGGACCACCCCCCTTCATTTCAGACGTATCGCTGACCTACAGCCCACCTTCAAATCTAAGAGCTGTGCCTGAAACACGGAAGAGACCGGGAACGTAGTTTTGCGTGAGTAGCCTTCATCCAGTCCTAGAAATGGGTTTGTGCTGTGACTCCAGCGTGCTTGGATTAGCAAGAGAGATCTGATCTTCCCTAAGTGGGGAAGAGAACCTATCAATCAATCATTCTGTGGTATTTATGGAATGCCTTCCGAGTGCAGGGCACCGTACTAAATGCTTGGGAGAGTTGGTAGACACATTCTCTGCCCTCGAGGAACATAGAGTATAGCGGCCAAGGCAGATATTAAAATATATTTCAGATGGGGGAAGCGGCAGAGTGAAACATAGGTACTTAAGTGCTGTGAGGCTTTGGCGGTGGGGCGAGTACTTGATAAAGAGCAACCGCAAAACCTTAAATGACCGATACTTTCGAGCCCAGAGTCTTAAATCTTCAGATTGGAAGCGTTGTTTGGTTCATGTGACTCAGTGATTCATATTAAGACTCTGAGCCCCGTTGTGGGACAGGGGCTGTATCCAACCTGAGTGGCACACAGTAAGTGCTTGACACGCGGTAAGTGCCTAACAGATGCCATCATTGTTATTATTACTATTATCACTGTATCATTTTTTTTAACTCGGCATCTTTGGTTTTTTCATGTCATTTGGTCTGTGCCCCAACCTGATAAACGTCTGTCTATCCCAGCACTTTAGAACAGTACGGGATACATAGTAAACACTTAACAAATACCATTAAAAAAACAAATCTAACACCTCTCCAAAGGTGGACAGCTTTTAAAAGAAGACTTCATCTCTCTGATGACATCTTCTCAGGGAGAATGGTTATCCCCGTCAATGGTATCTGTCGAGCGTTTACTATGTGCAGAGGAGTGTACTAAGGGCTTGGGAAGTACTATAAAACAGAGTTGGGGCACACATACCGTGCCCACGGTGAGCTTACGGTCTAGAACGATAAGAAGTTACCAGTCTCCAAACCCTCTATCTAGTTAATATGGGCAAGGGGCACAGCATTGTCCACCCATCTTTCGATTTTATCTATTAAATCCTGGCACTCCAAAACTGTATTTTACCATCATCTTTGTGCAGGGTTCAGTTTAGCAAGAACATAAGTGAAAAATAGGTCTGGAAGGAGGAGGATCTCAAGGTTTTTTTTCCCCTAACATTACCAATCTGTGGTTTTTCTTGAACATAGAAAATAAGTGCCTATTCCTAAAAGCCTGAAGTGAGTTAAAGTCTAAAATTACCTCTCCCTGTGAAATGGAAAAATGCTCGTTCTCTGATAGCTTCTGAAAGTGTACATTAACCAGTTGGTTGACAGCATAGCCAGATTAAAAACAGGAATCGAAAACACTACTGTCAAAGCATTTAAAGCTGTAATGTCGGCAGGCGGCTGGGTCTGCCAGAGTCACTGTAGCCTATTCAGAAGGCCCTACTAAAATTATAACTCCTCCAGGACGCCTTCCCTGAATAACTGCTCATTTCCCCACACTACTGACCCTCCTTTCTTTTTTTTTATGGTATCTGTTTAACTCAGTAAGTATCAGGTACGGTATTAAACGCTGGAGTAGATACAGGCTAATCAGATTGGACGCAGTTCACGTCCCACATGGGACTCACAGATCTTATCTCTGTTTGACTGATGTGGTAACTGAGGCACTGAGAAGTTAAGAGACTTTTCCAAGGTGACACGGCAGACAAGCAGTGGAACCGGGATTAGAACCCGGGTCCTTCTGACTTCCAGGCCCATGCTTTATCTACTGGACGATGTTGTTTCTTTACACTTACGCATTTTAGTCTGTGCCCTAGACACTTTGATGCTCACCCAACCCCCAACCCCACCGTCCATATGTACGTACTCTATACCCTACTCCTTATCCTGCCTGTAATTTATTTTAATATGTACCTCACCCACTAAAGGTTGGGGATTGTGTCTACCAACTGTACTGTATTATACTGTATTATACTCTCCTAAGTGCTTAGGACAGTGCTCTGCAAACAGTGAGCACTCAAATGCCATTTTTTTATGGTATTAAGTACTTACTGTGTCAAACGCTGTTCTAAGTGCTGGATTAGATCATTTAATTAGGCAGGACACAGTCCCTGTCCCGCGTGGACCTAAGTAGCAGGGAGAACAGAAGAACTGGAGGCCCAGAGAAGTTATGTGAGCAGCCCAAGGTCACACAGTAAGAATCACGGCACTTGTGTATATTGGTACATATTCATTATCCTATTTATTAGTGATGTGTATCTATAATTGTATTTATCTGTTTTGATGCTATTGATGCCTGTCCACTTGTTTTGTTGTCTGCCTCCCCCTACTAGACTGTGAGCCCGTTGTTGGGTAGGGATTGTCTCTATCTGTTGCCAAGTTGTACTTTCCAAGCGCTTAGTACAGTGCTCTGCACACAGTAAGCGCTCACGAAATACAAGTGAATGAATAGATGAATGAAAGTTGGCAGAGCGGAATTAGAACTCAGATCCTCAGACTCCCAGACCAGTACTTTTTGCACTAGGCTAAGCTGCCTCTCAGTGGATAAATTGATTGATTGGAAAGCAATGTAACGAAATTCAGCATTGATATTACCGGTCAGAGGACATCTTGGATGAAAAGTCTAATCGTATAATAATTATAATATTTGTTAAGCGTCAGGCACTCTAGTAAGCGCTGATATACAGACATCCTGAAATGTAATTGTCTCCCCTTTGTTCTGGCAGTTTTTTCTTCTCTAAGTCTCGGTTTGCTTCCGGAACGATCAGCTACTCTAATGGTGTATGAAGACGTGGTTCAAGTGGTCGCGGCCTTTCAAGGTATGCTTTGCCACTGAAGGACTAAAAGAGATATTTTTGTTTGTTCGTTGTTGTTTTTATGGTATTTGAGAAGTGCTTACAACGTGCCAGGCACTGTACTAAGCGCAGGGGTAGATTCAGGCTAATCAAGTTGGTCACAGTCCCTACCCCACTTGGGGCTCTCAGCTCTATTTTTACAGAGCAGGCACAGAGAAGGGAAGGGATTTGCCAAGGTCACGCAGCAGACCTGGGATTAGAACCTGGGTCCTTCTAACTCCTTCTGAGCTCGGTTCTCTCCCAGCTTGGTTCTCTCCCGGCCCGGCGTTCGGGCTACGTTCTCTCCCCACCCGGCACTTGGGCTCATTTCTCTCCCCTCCTCAGGCCTTGTCTCGGTTCTCTCCAGGCCCGGCACTTCGGCTCAGTTTTCTCCCCACCCAGGACCCTGGCTTGGGTCTCTCCACACCCTAGATCCCAGCTGCATTCTCTCCACACACTGGGCCCTACCTCGGTTCTCATCCCGCCCCGGGCCCTGGCTCTATTCTTGCCCGGCCCGGCACCCCGGCTCAGTTCTCTCCCTCCTCGGGACCCTGGCTCGCTTCTCCCCACACCCCGGGCCCTGGCTCGGTTCTCCCCGGACCCGGCACTCCGGCTCAGTTCTCTCCCCATCCGGGTCACCGGCTCGGTTCTCTCCCTGCCCCTGTTGCACTCTCTCCACATCGCGGCTCCTGGCTCCATTGTCTCCTGGCCCAGTGCTCTGGTTCAGTTCTCTCCCTACCTGGGGCCCCAGCTCTGTTCTCTCCACTCCCCAGGCCCCGGCTCCGTTCTCTCTCTACCCCGGTCCTGACTCAGTTTTCTCCCCAATTGGAGCCCCAACTCATTTTTCTCTCCGGCCTCGAGTCCCAGCTTGGTTCTCTCCCCACCCGGGGCCCCGACTCAGTTCTCTCCCCGCCCAGGACCCCGGCTCCATTCTCTCCTCACCTTGGGCCCTGATTCGGTTCTCTCCCCTCCCAGGGCCCCAGCTTGGTTCTCTCCCTGTTCTCTGCTGGCTCGATTCTTTCCCGACTTGGGGCCCAGCTCGATTCTCTCCCCGTTCTCCCCCGGCTTGGTTTTCTCCCCGCCAGGGCTCCGACTCGGTTCTCTCCCCACCCGGGGCCCCGGCTTGAGTCTCTCCATGTTCTCTCCCGTTTTGGTTTTCTCCCCGCCGAAGACCTCAACTTGGTTCTTTCCCCTCCCAGAGCCCTGCTCGATTCTCTCCCCGCCCGGAGCTGGTTTGAATTTACCATCCATCTCTCAGGAGCAGAAACATAATCCTTTCGACTAGCCGTCGGGAATGTCACCCTGTAGTTCAGAGGAGAGAATTGATTTTGTCTATAAGGTCCCCGTTTCCCCACTGTTTACCAGCCTTTTAACAGCATACTCCGTTTCTTGAACTGATGGCTCTTCACAGTTTTTGGCCGGTAAAAATTGCCTTCCTCCAACATAAGGGGAAAATTTCCAAATCTATGTTTTACAGAAGAATTTGTATCGGTGGAAAGATAAATGAGGCATTTTGGCTCCATTTCTGCCTGGCCACTGGGTTCTTCTGCTGATGCGAGATCCTGCTATTCTCCAAAAATCAGCTACTGAGTAGAGCTGGCTGGTTTTAAGGCTACAGTTTTTTTAACTTCAGTGATTTTCAGGCAGGGTTTGTTGAGTTGGGTGTAGGTAATGTGACCTGTATTGTAAAAGGAACTGAAATTCCCAGTAGTTATCGTAATCCCGGCTCTGCCACTTGTCAGCTGTGTGACCTTGGTTAAGTTACATCACTTCTCTGGGCCTCAATTCCCTCACCTGTAAAATGGGGATTAAGATTGTGAGCCCCATATGGGATAGGGACTGTGTCCAACCTGATTAGCTTGTACCTACCTCAGGACTTAGTACAGTACCTTTTTTAAAAAAGGGTCCTTTTGGGAAATGAGGGGCGATCTGTTGAAAAATCACCTTTCTCACCTGGGGGCGAATGAGACCTGCCCGTTGAATAAGGGAGTGACAAATTAAAATTAAATAGGGGAAAGCTCACTGATTCCATAAAACATTTTGAGTCCTTCAGATGGGAATTTTGGGTTTTGAAATAATTACCAATCAATCAGTGATCATACATTCGTTCAGTCGTATTTATTGAGCACTTACTGTGTGCAGAGCCCTGAACTCAGCACTTAGGAATGTGAGATACGACAGAATTGGTAGGTTACGACCCCTGCACATCAGAAGCTTACAGTCTACAGGGGGAGACGGTAAAATACTTTAGGGATAAGGGAAATGGCAGAGTATAAGAACATTTACATAAGTTCTGTGGGGCTAGGGCGAGTATCCAAATAATTAAGGGGTTCACAGCCGAGTTGTCACAGATGGGAGGTGGATAGAGTGTACTATGGGAAGGCCTCTTAGAGGAGATGTGATTTTAGGAAGGTTTATGAAGATGGGATTGTGTCTCTTTTACTGCTGAATTGTACTTTCGAAGCGCTTAGTATAGTGCTCTTGCACATGGTAAGCATTCAATAAATAGAATTGAATGGATGAATGCGTTCTCCAAAGGACTGAATATAAATGGAGAATAGAAGGGGCCCCAGAACTGAGCCATGGAGATCCCCCACAGCTATAGGGTGCCAAGCGGAAGAGGAGCCCGCGAAAGAGACCGAGAAGGAGCGGACGGAGAGATAGGAGGAGAACCAGGAGAAGACAGTGTCAGTGAAGCCGAGGCTAGATAACGTTTCCAGGAGAAGGGGGCCGTTCACAGTGCCGAAGGTAGCAGAAAGGCCAGGAAGGATAAGGATGGAGTAGAGGCTGTTGGATTTGGCAGCGGGGAGAACATTGGTTCACTTTGAGAGGACAGTGGCTGTGGACCGAGGCGGGCGGAAGCCTTTTTGGAGGGGATCAAGGAGCGAATTAGAGGAGAGGAAGTGAAGACACCCACCCAATCGCCTCTTCTCTTATATGTGGAATAAGGGATCGCGAAGGAAAGAGAAGAGGTGGTCTTTCACTTTGCCATGAAGCTCCACGGGGCTGGTGCTTTGGTCAAGGGAGGACCTGCTTGAGCCGGCGGTCCGAATTGATCACGGTCTTGATTTTCCTACGTTCCCCGTGGTGGACATTTTCCAAGCTACGGCCCCGCCTGTTCCATCGCTCCGTTTGGAAAATAACTCCCTCCCTCAGATTTGTAGCCGAATGCCTAGGCCGCAGATGCCCAAGGCCATCTGGGGCAGCCTGTGTTGCAAATTCTGGAAAATGTTAGCTTTAGCAGCTATGGATAACCATTTCCCTCACTGGCTCAAATCAGAATAACTTGCTAGTTACCTTTTAAAAAACCAGTAGGAGCGTATGAATGTTTGCTGACAGCTCTGTGCTTTCCTCAGACGCAAACCCCCTTCATTTGCCAACAGAAACACTGCAGTACGGATAGAACCTCCCGTTCAGAGAAATTATTTAAACATTAGGAAGTTGATTTACATTGAGATGCCCAAGCTCGCTATGGGCAGGGGATGCGTGATCAGGACAGGAGGGGGAAAGGCAGGAAGCAGGGAGGTTGGTGAGGAAGCTCTCTTATATTGTCCTCTCCCAAGCGCCTAGTACACTGCTCTGCACACAGTCATATTGATTGAGCACTTTCTGTGTGCAAAGCCCTGTATTAAGCGCTTGGGAGAATACACTTCAACAATAAACGGACACATTCCCTGCCCCCAACGAGCTCACGGTCTAGAGGGGAAGACAGACATGAATATGAATAAATAAATAAATCGCAGGTATGTGCATAAGTGCTGTGGGCCTGGGAGGGGGGATGAATAAAGGGGGCAAGTCAGGACATTGCAGAAGGGACTGAGAGGAGAGGAAAGAAGAGCTTAGGGAAGTAGGAGTTCAATAAATGTGATTGACTGATTGATCAGGAAAGCGGATGGCGTGGCAGAGGTGCAGGAGACCATGGAAGTGTAGAGAGCAATTAGGCACAGAATTCCAAAGGTGTGGCTCTGGAAAACTGTAGGCAAAATCTAAAGATTCTACAGGGTCTGGTGAAGGATTTGATGAGGGATAAAGTCTTCTGCCTTCAGGACTTCTCAACCTGATTGTCCCACCGTCACCTCGAATTTAACCTGTCCAAAACCGAGCTCCTGATCTTCCCACCCAAACTCCGTCCTTCCCCTGACTTCCCGTCACTGAAGACGACACCACCATCCTTCCTGTCTCGGAAGCCTACGTAACCTTGGCGTTATCCTCCGCTCGTCTCTCTCATTCAACCCACATGTTCAGTCTGTCACCATATCCCGTCTCTTCAACCTTCACAACCTTGCTGAAATCCTCCCTTTTCTCTCCATCGAAATTGCTACTGCGTTAATCCAGGCATTTATCCCAACCCGCCTGGATTGCTGCCTCAGCCTCCTTCCTGTCCTCCCCGCCTCCTGTCTCTGATACCCGGATCGTATTTGTACATAACCATTCAGTCCATTTTCCCACTCCTCAGAAGCCTCCAGTGGATGGGCATCCACCTCCCCACCAAACAGAAACTCCTTACCATCGGCTTTAAAGAGAGAAGCAGCGTGCATTAGTGGATAGAGCACAGACCTGGGCTCTGATCCCCGCTCCACCACTTGCGTGAACTTGGACAAGTCACTTAACTTCAGTTCCCTCATCTGTAAAATGGCGATTAAGACTGTGAGCCCCCTGTGGGAACAGGGACTGTGTCTAACCCCATTTGCCTGTTTCCACCCCGGCGTTTAGTACAGTGCCTGGAACATAGTAAGAACTTAACAAATACCATTATTATTACTGTCATTATTATTTAAAGCCCTCAATCACCTTGCCCCTCCTGCCTTACCTCCCTGATTTTCTACCCCAAACCAGCCCACACACTTCACTCTTCTAATGCCAACCGCCTCACTGTACCTCGATCTCGTCCGGCTCGCCACCGATCCTCGCTCACATCCTCCCTCTGGCCTGGAAGGCCTTCCCTGTTCATCTTCCTCAGACGGTCACTCTCCTCGCCTTCAAAGCCTTATTAAAAGTACATTTCCACCAAGAGGCCGTCCCCGACTAAGCCCTCATTTCCTCTTCTCCCACTCCCTTCTGCATGGCCCGTCCACTAGGATTTTCATCCTTTTTTCACCCAACTGTCAGCCCCACAGCACTTATGTACCTATCTGTAGCTTAATGTATATAATTATTTTCATGTCTGTCACCCCTCTAGATTCATTGTGGGCAGGGAATGTGCCTATCATCTCTTTTATATTGTCCTCTCCCAAACGCGAACTACAGTTCTTTGCGTACAGAAAGCGCACGATGTGATTGATTGTCCCTCTGTATTTGGTAGAGGTTGAATAAATAAGGCAGCGAAGGCAGGCGGTAAGAGCAGTCTAATGAGAATCGGTTAGAGGGTTCGTTGTCAGGAGAGCGAAGAGGAGAGGTATTTGAAAGACGTGATATTGGAAAGACTGATATGTTGGCATCATGACTTTTATCACTAATCCATTCACACGTAATTGAATTGGGCAGGGAACACGTCACCGATTCTGTTATAGTATAACAACAACAATAATGCTTTTCGTTAAGCGCTTACGAGGTGCCAGGCACTGTACTAAGCACTGGGGTGGACACGAGCAAATTGGGTTGGACACCGTCCCTGTCCCACGTGGGGCTCACAGTCTCCGTCCCCCTTTTACAGATGAGGTAACTGAGGCCTAGAGAAGTTGTGACTTGCCCGGGACCACACAGCAGACAAGTGGAGGAGGAGGGATTAGAACCCATGACCTCCTCTGACTCCCAGGCCGGT
Source organism: Ornithorhynchus anatinus (assembly GCF_004115215.2). NCBI lineage: Eukaryota > Metazoa > Chordata > Mammalia > Monotremata > Ornithorhynchidae > Ornithorhynchus > Ornithorhynchus anatinus. Next base: position 20,855,012 of record NC_041740.1, on the reverse strand, counting down.
GCTCTATCTACTCCGTCTTGCCGTTTCGCTCCCAAGTACTTAGTACGGTGTTCTGTCTGCAACCAAGGCTCAATAAATACTATCGACAGACTGACTTTTGAAGCTTCAATTTCCGCATCTTTGTCGTAACACCGTTGAATTGAGTTTTGGGCGGAAGTGCTTTTTTTCACGTCCGTCCACTGTTGTTATCGTCTGTTGAGCGCTGGGGAAGATACAAAATAATCAGCTCAGACACAGTCCCCTTATTGTTAACGGTGTTAGGTTATAAACAATTCAGGATCTTATAATCAAAATAATATCTGGAACAAGCAACTGGAGGCTCCCGGCGGCGAACAGAGTGCCAGCCGCTACCCTGGAGAGTGTAGTCGAGCAGGCTCTCTGGGTCCGGGGTGTCCTTGGGGAGAAGAGATCTAAAATCCGATCTGCCTCGGTTCTCGTCTGGAGTGCCGGGAATCCAGAGGAAGATCCAACTCCTTGAGAACCAGTATGACCTAGTGAGAAGAGCCCGGACCCGGGAGTCAGAGGCTGTGAGTTCTAATCGCCACTGCACCGGTCCCTGGTGTGTGACCTTGGCCGAGTCACTTCACTTCTCTGAGCCTCAGCTTCCTCATTTGTAGAATGTGGGTAAAATACCGGTTCTCCCTCGCTCTTAGACAGTGAGCCCCATGTAGGACTGTGTCTAATCTAATTATCTGGAACCTACCCCAAGCGCTTCATACATAGTATTCTTGGCTCACTGTCAGCACTTAACAAATCCACAGTTATATTTTTATTGTTATCCTTAGCGTGTGATGGAGGTGGGCTCGGGACCTGCAGGCCTCACTTGGGTCTACCAGAAGCCTCCTAATAAAGTCAGAAATGAAAGCGGGAATTCATTAAGAACGTGCCCGATGCTGTATTAAAGGGCCAATTATCATCTAAATGGATTATTTGTCATCTTCTGATTTAATTTAGTTGAACTCATATTTGATTTTTGTACTAGTCTGCAACATCGAATATCGTGCACTGGGCATCTCACCCGAACAGAAGCCAGACGGCCTTTTTCGCAAGCCCGATAAATTCCCGAGTGGAAAAAAAATGAGGCTGCAGGTGACGAGTCTGGTTCAAGTAACCGTATCGTCACGTCCCGTTCCCGGCTGGCGGGTCTTTCCCCGTCCCTTCTGGAGATTCCCGCTCGGTTTCCGTCTCTCAGAGAACAACCCTCCCGGCAGGCTCTGCTCAGTCGTAACTCGGGGCTGAATTTTTGCAGGAACCCGCCCCGAGCCTCACGCCCACTTTCCGAGAAGAGCTCTGAAATTGCCAGAGGACGCTGGCTACGGCAACCTGACCGCGTTTCTCACGGCAGCCAGCTCCCCCTTGGAAGCCCGAAGCTTTCCTTATCTACAGGGACTAGATGGAAACGGAACAGGTAATGCCGCTCTTCTCTCCACTCAGCCAGGATTTAGCGGGAGGGGGATAACTGGGCGAGGGAAGCTCTCTCACTCCAACGTTTTCAGCCCCAGAACGGCAATAATGGATTTAAGGTTCCGGAGGAGAATTATTTCTAGAGGTAGATGTAATCACTGTTGAATTCCCTTGGGGCAATTCAGGGTTTTGTCGGCTCCTGGAGGACAAGTTTCAGAGAATCCAGCTCTTGGGCTGATGTCTCAGTCGATTACTTCCAAGTCAATCAGTAGGATTTTTGAGCACCTGCTACTTGCAGAGCACTCTACTAATTACAAAGAAGAGTACGATCCACGCCCTTAAGGAGCTCACGGTCTAGTTGGGGGACGGGGTCGGGGGGAGACAGGCACTGAAATATATACAAATACAAATAATACACACATATACACTCTCTTCCCATTTGTATACGTCTGAATTACTTCGTAGTAAAGTACATAGAACAGTTTACTAAAATGTCTCCTCACATGGGTGTCTCCTTAATTTTTTCCTCCAACAAATCATTCTCCATCATATTTATTGAGCATTTACCGTGTGCAGATCACTGTACTAAGCTCTTGGGAGAGTACAGTGTAACACTCAAAAGACATTTTCTGCCCACAACGAGTCTCCAGTCTTAGAGGGGGAGACACACATTCATATAAAGAAAAAAAAAATCACGCCTGTGTGCGTAGGTGCTGTGGGGCTGAAGGAGGAATAGAAAAAAAGGGAGCAAATTCAAGGGCAGTCTAGGGAAATTGGAAAACTTTAAACCTTGTGGAAATCTTCCCTTAGAGGTCTATTCTCTCCCTTTGCCTGTAGTCAGTCAGTCAGTCGGATTTATTGAGCGCATACTGTGTGCAGAGCGCTAAGCACTTGGAAGGACGTTCCCTGCCCGAAAGGACCTTACAGCCTAGAGGGGGAGAAAGACATTAATATACATAAATTACAGATATGTACATAAGTGTCTCTAGGTGTACAGAAAGTCGAAGTTGCATTTACTGAGCACCCATTTGGTGTCAGTGCTTTAGACTAGGCAATTGGGAAGAGCAGATTAATAATAATAATCATGGTATTTGTTAAGTGCGTACTACGTTCAAGGCACTGTGCTAAGCGCTGGGGTAGATAGAAGCAAATCAGGTTGGACCCAGTCCCGGTCCCACGTGGGGCTCACAGCTCAATCCCCATTTTACAGATGAGGTGACTGAGGCCCAGAGAAGTAAAGTCACTTGCCCAAGGTCACACAGCAGATAAGTGGCGGAGCTGGGGTTAGAACCCATGACCTTCTGGCTCTCAGGCCTGTGCACTACCCTCTACTCCGTGGTCATGACTCCCGAGTAAAAGGTACCCTGCCCACTCAGAAATTATATGCTGACGTGCTCTTCGACTGAAGTGGTCAGAATAAATAATTGAGCCCGTTATTGGGCAGGGATTGTCTCTATCTGTGGCCGAATTGAACATTCCAAGGGCTTAGTACAGTGCTCTGCACATAGTAAGCGCTCCATAAATACTATTGAATGAATGAATGAAATAACTGAGTTCACCTATGTACGTGACTTGGGAAGATAGAGAAGCAACTGAGCCTAGTGGATAGAGCACGGGCCCGGGAGTCTGAGGACCTGGGTTCTGATCCTGCCTCTGCCATTTGTTTGCTGTGTGACCTCGGGCAAGTCCCTTAACCTCACTGTGCCTCAGTTACCTCATCTGTAAAGTGGGGATTGATCGTGAGCCCTGTGTGGGACAGGGACGGTGTCCAACCTGATCATCTCCTATCTACCCCAGGACTCATTACAGCGCTCACCATTAAAAAAGATAAAAATAGGTTCGCAAGTGCTGGAGCTTGCTGATGGAAGTGTGTTGCCCAAGGGGCTAGGAGATCAATCAGGGAAAGGTTGACAGCAGAGGAGGGATTTTACGAGGGCTCTGAATGTGGGGAGAGACGGATTTCCAAGCCAGGGGAGTGAGCGAGTAAGTGCGGAGAACGAGGTAGAGCTAGAAGGCTGGTTCTGAGGGTATGAAGACGGCGTGGTGTGGCACTGCAGTTGAAGAGAGCCGATAAGATTTCAAGAGGAGGGCCTTGAAACTGATATTTTGAGGAGCTTTCGTTTGATCCAGAAAGACACGGGGAACCCAGTGGAGGGTTTTCAAGGAGAGGAGAGATGTGGGTCGAACGATGCTTCAAGATGATGCTGATAATAATGATGGTATTTGTCGAGCGCTTACTATGTGCCGAGCACCGTTCGAAGCACCGGGGCACATACACGGTTATCAGGTTGTCCCACGCGGGGCTCGCGGTCTTCATGCCCGTTTTACAGATGAGGTAACTGAGGCCCAGAGAGGTTAAGTGACTTGCCCACAGTCACACGGCTGTCAAGTGGCGGAGCCGGGATTCGAACCCACGTGCAGCAGTGTGGATCAGCTCCTTTATCGTTGGCCTTAAAGCGCTCAATCAGCTCTCCCCTTCCAACCTCACCCCGCTGATCGCCTACTACAACCCAGCCTACACGCTCCGCTCCTCTTGGGCCGACCTACACGGTGTCCTTCAATCGTGGGAACCTCAAACAGTCTCCCCTGCATCCCCTTGCCCAAGTCCTCCTTCAGGCCTGGAACTCCCTCCCCTCGACATTCGAGAGACCACGAGTCTCCTCGCCTCCAAGGCCTTATTAAAACTTATCAGAGAAGCAGCGTGGCTCAGTGGAAAGAGCCCGGGCTTGGGAGTCGGGGGTCATGGGTTCAAATCCTGACTCTGCCCCTCGGCAGCTGTGTGACTGTGGGCAAGTCACTTCACTTCTCTGTGCCTCCGTTCCCTTATCTGTAAAATGGGGGTGAAGACTGTGAGCCTCACGTGGGACAATCTCATTCCCCTATATCTACCCCAGCGCTTAGACCAGTGTTCTGCACATAGTAAGCGCTTAACAAATACCAACATTATTATTATTATTATTAAAACACCATTTCCTCCAAGATACCTTTCTCCACTAAGCCTTCTTTTCCCCTACTTCGTCCGCCTGTGCCCTTGGATCTCTGCCCTTTATTATTAATAAAAATTATCATTATGGTATTCATTAAGTGCTTCTTATGCGTGAAGCACTGTTCTAAGCGCTGGGCTGGATGCAAGGTAATCAGGTTGTCCCACGTGGGGCTCCCAGTCTTCATCCCCATTTTACCGACGAGGTAACTGAGGCACAGTGAAGTGAAGCGGCTAGGCCAGGGTCACACAGCGGACCAGTGGTGGAGCCGGGATCAGAACCCACATCCTCCGGCTCCCAAGGCTTCCGCTAAGCCCCGCTGCTTCTCTGCCAACATTTGATATTGACCCCACTCTCAGCCCCACGGCGCTAACGTCCCTATCCATAATTTATTTCAATGTCCGTATGCGTCATGCATTTATGTCCGTCGCCCTAGAGGTGAGTCTCGGTGTGCGGGGAAACGTGTACATCAAATCACTTTTCTTTTCTAGGAAACGGCACCAGGTATGACCTGACCCCTGTCACTGCGATCAGCGTGCAGTTGCTCAACAACGATGGAGCTCCAGTTCCAGTCGAAGGCCCGATATTTTTCACCGTCCCTCTGCCCACCTACAGCAACCTGAAGCATAATGCCTACGTCACAGCCTGGCGCTTTGACCCAAAACTTGGTAAGCCAGACTCCTCTACCGATGGTCTGATCGCAGCTAATAAGAGGCAGCGTGGCTTAGTGGGAGGAGCCCGGGTTTGGAAGTCAGAGGTCGTGGGTTCCGATCCCGACTCCGCCACTTGTCCGCTGTGTGATTTTGGGCACGTCACTTCACTTCTCTGGGCCTCAGTGACCTCCTCTGGAAAGTGGGGATCAAGACCGTGAGCCCCAAGTGGGACAACCTGATAACCTTGTATCTATCCCGGCGCTTAGAACGGTGTTTGGCACATAATAAGCGCTCAACAGATACCATCGTTATTATTATCTAATCATTCATCTGATTGCACGACAGCTCTCCCCGCCGCCACACGTTTCCCATGTTGAAACTAAATTCTCAAATTTACTTCTTGTCCTGCTGTGGAATACCCTCCTCTCTCAGACGGGTTTTTCCATAAATGCCGTTAATGGAATCCCGACTCTCTCATTCTCGTCGGTGTTCCCACGTACCTTCCTTTGGTGTTCATTTCCGGAAAATGGTAAAAGTCTGCGGAGACTGTGAGTCGGTCGGGCAGACCGCAGCCGTGGATTTGCCGTTTGCTCTTTGAGCGAGCTGTGGATTTAGATTGCCGATTATTTCAATTAGCCAAGATGCTCTGAACCCAGAAAGGGAGACTAGATTGTAAACTCATTGCAGGTGGGGATCTTGTCTCTAGTATACGCTCCCAAGCCGTTTAGAATAGCGCTCCTCCACCCGGGCGCTCCGTAAATAATTAATACTCAATTAATGTCTTAATTAACGATTATTCCAGCAAGCTGGGAGCCCTACATTCGTCCTCTGCTCGTCCCCAGAGGGTGAGAGGATGGGTCCGGCAAAGGGAACAGCCAGGGCTTCGTTCTGCTGAATGCATTTGTTGAGCGTGGTCAGAATCTGTCATTTTCCTCCAGGGAATTGCCCCTGTATAAAGAGCAACTGGGTCAGGTGGTTTGAAAACACAAATCCATTGTTTAAGGGGACAAAGAATCGAAGTGCGTGGTTCACCGGTTTCCCATGTTACGCAGACCGCTCTGTGGTGTATAAACTCTCAAGATTCATTTTCAGGGATCTGATCGGGGCCTTCCTGGAATTTTAAAGGCCCGACTGACTTCTGTCGCACAGGGGCAAAGCCTGTGTTGAGGAAAATCTCCCTTGGCTGACACTAAGTTCATTATTATATTTATTAGTATTTTCATGGTATTTGGTAAGTGCTTACTATGCGCCAGGCACTGTTCTAAGCGCTGGGGTAGCTCGTCCGACTGGGCTCACAGTCTTAATCCCCATTTTACAGATAACCGAGGCCCAGTGAAGTGACTTGCCAGGGTCACACAGTGGACAAGTGGCGGAGCTGGGATTAGAACCAGGTCCTTCTGACACCCCAGGCCTGTGATCTATCCACTAGGCCAGATTGCTTCTCCTATTAATATTATTATTATTCTTGTATTGGTGAAGCGCTTACTCTGTGTCAACCGAGATTCAAGTCCATCAGGTTGGCCACAGTCCCTGGCCCACAAGGGGCTCACAGTTGAAGTAGGACGGGGGAACAGGTGTTTAATTCCCATTTTACAGTTGGGGAAAATGAGGCCAGAGAAAGTAAGTGACTTGCCCAAGGTCACCCAGCAGGCAAGTGGCAGAGCCGGGATTAGAACCCAGGTCCTCTGACTCCCAGGCCCGGCTCTTTTCATCAGAACATGCTGCTTCCCAAACGGCTAAGTGCATATGGGCACGATTGTGTTCTATCCCAGATGCGTGCACGCTGTCGAAACATCCCCACATGCTCTAACAGCACTCCCTCCGAAACACGTAGTGAAACATGCGTGTGGAAGAACCGAGTAAACCAAGGAAAATATTGATTATGGAATCCAGATTTAACTGTCTTCAAAAGAAAGTCAGTCTATCAGGTGCCTGTATGTCGCTATGGAGACGGTAAATTCCTAACCAGCTTTTTAATCACGTATGGAGGTAGGTATCGGACATGCTTGAATACTCAGAATTTTCCCAGCTTCTGGCAGGGAATAATTATGTCACTGCCTTGCACGTTTCCAAAATGACCTGGACAGCGGGGTTTTGCAAAATTCGGTTCATAGTATTTCAATTCCTATTATTTTGCAATTCAGTATGATTCAGAACTAGAGCTTACAGGTAAAGAGGATGAAAGTGAGGTAAATAGTTGCTGTTTTTTGATCTCTGAGCCACAAAACCGTATACGTGCATCAAGCCAGACCATATTGCGTCAAGGGAGTGAATTAGAGATGTAAATCGTAATGTAATGGAGGAGAGAAGAGGGATGTCTCAGTGGGCCGGGATTGTGCCTCCCGTGATTTTTGGTAACCGCTAACGCATCGTATTAGCAGCGGAAGCAGGACTCATCTCGAAGGGTTGAGGAAGGAATTGATTTCCTTCTCTCTTTTAGCAGATTCCTAGTTGAGCCGATCAATCAATCAGTGGTATTTATTAACGGCTTACTGTACGCCGACCACTTTGGGAGAGTACAGTAGAGTTGGCCGGCGTGTTCCCTGCCTTCTAGGAACTTGAAGCTTGGGAATTGGGTGGGTAGGGGGTGGCAAGATAGAGACTCGACCGAGGCACGGAGAGTAGGATGGTGTTAGAGGAGGAATGTAAGCCGGGTTGTAGCTGGGGACGGATCGATGGGAAGAGACACATTGTTCTAATTACGGTGTTCGTTTTTTCCCTTTCCTTGAGGAAGAGGTCATTCATCCTAATCAGAGGAAAAAACTGTTTAAAACACCACCTGGTCAATGTGCTCAAGCCGATGCTCAGTAAATATTACCGTTACTATTTCTGCAGCAAAATCTCGTATCGAAACAGCCGGGACTTGCGAAGGATCCGCCCAGGATCTTCTACCATTGTTTCCGTTATCTGGATTGCTCTGGGTGGGCCCTCATTGCCTTTCTTTCATAAGCTCCTTGAAAGCAAGGAACTGTCTTTGATATTTTCCTTTGTGGTTGCCCACCGCCTCCGAGTCGAACGCAGACTCCTCACCACTGAAAGCACTCGATCACTTTGCCCCTCCTACGTCACCCTCCCTATTTTCCTACTGCAGCCACAGCCCACACATTTCACTCCTCTAATGCCGACCTCCCTCAGTTATATCTATCTCACCACCGACCCCTCGCCCACATCCTGACTCTGGCCCGGAACTCCCTCCCCCTTCCTATCCGACAGCAATTTCCAAGAGGCCTTCTCGACTAAGTCCTCTTTCCTCCCTCTGCCTCGCCGTTGGATTTGTACCCTGAATTCACCCTATCCCTCAGCCCCCCCCACACTTATGTACCTAGCTGTAATTGTATTTATTTGTATTGATATCCCTCTCCCCCTCTAGACTCTAAGCTTGGTTTTAGGGCCGGGGGGTTAAATGGTATTTGATAGACACTTACTGTGTATCAAGCACTGTCCTGAGCACTTGGGGAAGATACGAGATCTTCGGGTTGGACACAGTCCCTGTCCCACATGGGATTCCCAGTCTCAATCCCCATTTTATAGATGGTCAGGGAATGTGTCTATCAGCTCTGTTATATTGAATTCTCCCAAGTGCTTAGTCAATGGGAAGCTGTGTGGCCTAGAGAACAAAGGCTCGGCAGTCAGAAGGACCTCGTTCTAATCCCGGCTCCGCCACTTGTCTGCTGCGTGACCGTGGGCAAGTCACTTGGCCTCTCGTCCCTCGGTTTCCCTCATCTGTAAAATGGGGAATAAGACTGTGAACCCCATATGGGTTGGGAAGCGTGTCCCGCCTGATAAGCTTGTATCTGCCCCAGTGCTTAATACAGTGCTCGGCACATAGTAAGCCCTTAACAAATACCAGTAAAAAAAAAAATGTTCAGGAAATACCAGTGATTGATTAGATGTTCTCAAGCACTCACAAACAATAAGCGTATAAATGCATTCATTCAGTCGTATTCGGTCAGCGCTCCCTGGGTGCCGAGCACTGGACTAAGCGTTTGGGAGAGTGCGATGCCGCAACAAACAGACACATTCCCTTGCCACAGCGTTATGGATGGGAAGGGGATCTGAGGAGGCGCTTGCGGTTCTCACGTGACCAGCCGTGTCAAGGGGAAGTAATCGTAACGTCTTGATTAAATATTCAGGACTTTTTCCTTTAATGGTATTGGTTAAGCGCTTACTATGTACCAGGCACTGTGTTAAGCACTGAGGTAATAATAATAATAATGTTGGTATTTGTTAAGTGCTTACTATGTGCCGAGCACTGTTCTAAGCGCTGGGGTAGACACAGGGGAATCAGGTTGTCCCACGTGAGGCAGAGATCTGATCAGTTCGGACACGGGGGCTCACAGTCTAAATCCCCATTTTACCGGTGAGGTAACTGAGACACAGAGAAGTGAAGTGATTTGCCCAAGGTCACAGAGCAGGCGGCTGAACCGGGATTAGAACCCGGGTCCTTCTGACTCCCAGGCCAGGACTCTATCCACTAGACCACGCTGCTTTCCCTAATCAGAGATCTCGTCTCCCTGATGCTCTCCCAAGTGCTCCGCACACAGTAAGCGCTCAGTAAGTACCCCTGACTGAGTGCCCGTTGTGGGCAGGGAATGTCACTGTTTACTGTTGCATCGTACTCTCTCAAGGACTTAGAACAGTGCTCTGCACGCAGTAAGCGCTTAATAAATACCACTGAATGAATGAATGATTATGAGTCCATAAAGTTCCCAGCCCGACAGACTGATTCTCCTGGAAATTTAAAGGCTCCTTGGAAGGGGACTGGAAATGTGTTTGGAAAAATCAATGCCCCTCTCCTTTCTGAATGTACCAGAAATCGTCTCACACAGTCACCAACGTTCCTCGTCACGTACCGAAGGGGAAAAAGCCATCTAGGCTGTAATCCAAGGCCAAGCGGGGCCACATTGCTGCTTATAACATCGTCCAGCAGCGACGGACGAAGGATGCACGTATCCCTTGACGCTCTGCTGAATCCTAGGCCCCTCCTCACCCGATACGTTGGTTTTATCCTTTGTGACAGCTCGATACGTATCACGAAGGTGACATTCAAACTGCCCAGATGGCTGAATGACAAGCTCCTAGAGGGCGAAATCACAAGGAACCATTTCACATTGAACAGACCGTGGTAGAGAGGGAACGTTGTCTGTGTCGAAGCGACCGACGTGGGTGATATTTGTAACCAGATAGCTCTTAAGAGTGGGGGTACTTTTAGAGAAAACCACAGGACTGGTTTGATGAGAATGACTCAGAGATCATTTGCTACTTGTTGTGAAACCTGCTTTTATAAAGCCAGTTATGCCGTGAAATGTGAAATAAACAGACTCGATCAGTGGAATTTGTTGAGCACTGACTGTGTGCCGAGCCCCGTACTATTGCTCTTGGGAAAGTGCAAGTTCAACAGAGTTGGTGGCCCACGTGTCGAGGGGGAGACGAATATTAATCATTCGATGCTATGGGGCGCTTACTGTGTGCAGAGCACTGTACTGAGTGCTTGGGGGAGTACAGTACAGTAGCAAAATGAGCAGACCTGCCCCCTGCCATCACGAGCTTACTGTCTAGAGTCTTACAGTGTATCAGTGTAAATAAATAAATCATGGGTAGGTACGTAAGTGCTGCGGGGCTGAGGTCGGGATGAAATCAAGTGCTTAAAGGGCATCGTGGACTAGAATGATAATAATGGCGATGGTATTTGTTAAGCGCTTACTGTGTGCCGAGCCCTGTTCTGATCTCTGGGGTGGGTGCAAGGTAATCGGGTTGTCTCACGTGGGGCTCCCGGTCTTAATCCCCATTTTACAGACGAGGTAACTGAGACACAGAGAAGCGAAGTGACTTGCCCGGAGTCACGCCGCTGACAAGCGGCGGGGCCGGGATTAGAACCCACGACCTCTGACTTCCAAGCCCGCGCTTTTTCCACGGGGCCCCGCTGCTTCTCGTAACATGATGCCACAGCTGAAGAGGACCTAGGCCGGGCAGGCCAAAACCCAACCAGGGACTTCTGTGGATCCAGGAAACTCGTATTCTGACTCCCTGAAGGATAGAAGTGGCTCCCCCCGCCCCTTATCCCAGAGAAGGACTCTTGAAGGACTATCAGGAATCCTCCTCCGACGATTCCTCAAGTCTTTTTACCGCTCCTATCAACAGGAAAGCTGATATCCTAAAAGAAGAGTCTGTGTTCCAACGTGTGAAGGCTTGGGGCTTCTACTCTAACCGTTGAGGAAGTCGGCACCTCAGTTGGAGCCCTGAAATGAATAGCTTCTCACACCTGGTAGCTTACGACTTGGGGCGAGTCACTTAACTTCTCTGGGCCTCGATGACCTTATCTGTAAAATGGGGATTAAGACTGTGAGCCACCCAGAACAACCTGGTTACCTTGTATCTACCCCAGCGCTTAGAAGAGCGCTTGGCACCTAGTAAGCGCTTAACAAATACCATCATCATCGTCATCATCGTCATCATCGTTATTACCAGCCGAGATCAATAAAGAGAGTGTGATTTCCAACTGTCTTCGGAGGTTAAAGTGACTTGCGCAGGGTCACGCAGCAGGCAGCCTGCAGAGCCGAGATTAGAACCCAGATCCTCCGCCTCCCAGGCCCGACTCTTTCCACTAGGCCACATTGCTCCGTACGTGTATAAACATATGTGAAATATATACACGTATGCGATATATGAATTCTTGCCCTGTCAACCGAGTTAAGGGACATTAGTGTCAGCTGCTTTTGGCCCATTCCATCTGCGTACCTCACGTTGCTAATAATAATAATGGAATTCATTAAGTGCTTACTATGTGCCAGGCACTGTACTAAGCGCTTCTCTGGAAATGCCTTTTTCTAGGGATCTGCTTTCTTCTCTTCAAGGTTTTTTTCTCGGGCTCGGTTCCGTTCAGTAGCCCCTCATTCGACCCCAATCCCTTCCAGCTGTTTTTCCAGTTCCGGGGCTGCAGACGCGTAAGGAAACGCAAATAACGCAAACCCACCCTAGGATTTCACTGGCCAATATTAGAAGCTTTTGCTCTGTTGGGGCTTTTGTCAACGTAGTTGAAAATGGGAATGGTTGGGTGTAAATTAGAAGCGGAGAAATTGGTTTCCCAGGATAAAATAGCCTGTATCGTATCAAAATTCCCCTCTTGTTACCTCATACGGATGTGAGGGAGAACAGCTGTTAACATCCACGCCGTTCACCCTAGCAGAAGGAAATGAGTTACTCCGGACTTGTGGCTTGCTCCGAAAATAAATATTATGTTGCTTGCTCTCTCCGCAACACGTAGTTTTTTCTGTTTCTCTGACAGGGTTAGAAAAAACTCACTTTTCTTAGATTTAAAAAAAGAACAAAACACGGTGGAGGGCGTCCCTTTGCTTTCGCCGGGACGTCTGAAGAAGGAAGCATGTGAGGGATTGGAGAGATCTGTCAGTCAATCAACAGTATTAATTGAGTGCTTTCTGTGCGTAGGTCACTCTATACGAAGCGCTTGGGAAAGGACAATATAGTAGAGTTGGTAGAAACAGTCCTTGCCCACGAGGAGCTTCCAAATCTAGAGAGGAGCGGGATGACAGAGGATGAAGTAATTACAAGGAAAGCGTAGAAGCTGGTGGGAGATTTCAGTTGGTTTCTAATATGTGGCTGTTGGGGTTGTTGTGGTTTTTAATGGTGTTTAGTAAGCGCTGACTATATGCCAAGCACTTGACTAAGCCCTGGGGTGGATGGATTCATCAACCAGTGGTACTTATTGAGCACTTACTGTGTATTAAGCGCTTGGGAGAATCCAATACCACAGATTTGGCAGACGCACCCTGCCCATAACGAGCTTAAAGGTAGATAATATTAATGAGGGTATTTGTTAAGCGCTTACCGTGTCAAGCACTGTTCTAAGCGCTGGGGTAGATACAAGCTAATCAGGTTGGGCACGGTCCCGCCCCGCCTGGGGCTCACACTCTTAATCCCCGCTTTCCAGATGAGGTGACTGAGGTGAAGTGACTTGCCCACGGTCACCCAGCAGACCAGAGGTGGAGCCAGGATTAGAACCGCCGATGCTTCTGACTTCCAGGCCTGTGTTCCAGCCACTAGAACACACTGCCTTCTCTCGGAGGTTTACCACACTCTCCGAGGAAGCCACAGCCGGTTTATTCCAGCTTGGGCCGGGCTAGTGCCGGGGTGGGGGGGCGGTCAAGGACGTCTCATAAATGGCAGGCAGGTAGGCCTCCTCTGACGTGTCCCTCTCCGGGCCCGACAGACCTTCCGGCTGTCCGCTGTGAGGGCCAGATTGTCCACCTGTCGTGAGGTTGGGCCTTGGAGTACTAAGCGCTCGGTAAATACGACAGTCTGACCTGGTTATTTTGTGCTATTCCGCTCAAATACCCAATTAGCCTCATTTTCTTTATAAGGTATTAGTTCAGCGCTTACTATGCGTCGAGCACTGGAAGTCAGGAACAAGGAAGTCAGGTTAGACGCAGTCCTCGTCCCAGACGGGGCTCATGGTCTAAGTTGGAGGGAAGAGGATTCGATACGTTTTACAGATGAGGTAACTGAGGCCCAGAGAAGGTAAGTGACGAGCTCAAGGTCACACGGCCCACAGGTGGCGGAGCCCGGATTAGAACTCAGGTCCACTGACTTCAAGGCCCACGCTCCTTCTCATTCTTCTCATTATTATTGTCGTCGTCGTTAATACTGCCTGCGGGGTGATTTGGTCGATATTGTTTTGATTTTTTAATTTGCAAACGTTTTGGAATTTTAGGTTTTAATTTGCTAACGTACCTCAGTTCTGCACTGCACGATCAAGTTATCCACTCCAGGAAAATTTCTTTCGACAGTGACATACAATTCGGCTCTCCCTTTCTGGAGGTGATCCAGGCTACTCTGACCCACCACACTAGGAAAGTGATTAACTGTTGAGGACACAAGACTAGAGTTGAAATTAGAGACTGTGAGCCCGATGTTGGGTAGGGATTGTCTCTATCTGTGGCCAAGATTGTATTTTCCAAGTTCTCTACACAGTAAGCGCTCAATAAATACGAATGAGTTAGAGAAAAGGGCGTAGGAAAGCAGCGTGGCCTAAAGAGCGGGGGCTTGGAAGTCAGAGGGCCTGGGTTCTAATCCCAGTTCTGCCACTCGTCCGCTGCGTGACCTCGGGCAGGTCACGGAAAATCTCTGGGCCTCGGTTACCTCATCTGTAAAAGAGGTATTAAATCCTCCTCCCGGCGTGATCCCGATTGTATGCCACGCTTAAGCACGTAAGAAGTACAATAATAATAATTTTTTTAATACCTTGCAAATTCCCCGTTGGTGATAAGAGTGATGGTTGCTAGATAAATTCATCGAAATCAGAGTGACTCCTAGATTAATTTCAAGTCCCTGGTGCCAGAATTGGGGAGCCCTCCTATGGCTGACATGGTCAAACCACACCCAGCCCCAGAATTGGATCGCCCAAGGTCACACAGCAGACAAAGGGCGGAGCCGGGATCGGAACCCATGACCTTCTGACTTCCAAGCCTGTGGTCTAGCCAGTTTGCATGTCGCTCTCTATTAGAGAAGCGGCGCGGCTTAGCGGAAAGAGCCCGGACTTGGGAGTCAGAGGTCGTGAGTTCTAATCCCGGCTCCGCCCCTCGTCAGCTGCGTGACTTTGGGCAAGTCACCTCACTTCTCTGTGCCTCAGTCACCTCATCGGTAAAATGGGGATGAAGACTGTGAGCCCCACGTGGGACACCTTGATTACCTTGCATCTCCCCCAGCGCTTAGAACGGTGCTCGGCACACAGTAAGTGCTTAACAAATACCTTCATTATTATTACGATGATTATTATTAGAGGCCTCTGAGGGTAGAAGGGGCCGGGAGCGGATGAAGAGGCGAGCTGGAGGTCGTATAGCGGGGAGAACGTCCAGGCCTCGAGGAGGAAACGGCCCCGCGAGACGGCCAGCCGCGGCGGCCCAGGCCGGCCCACCTTGGCTCCGCCGAGAGGGAAGATTCCGTCGGTTCGACTGCCTCCCAAGCGGGACGAAGCGTGAAACTCCGGAGGAGGTGTTCTGCTCCCCTAAAGTTGTCTTGTGCCTCCCGCAGGAACGTGGCTGAAAAGTGGCTTGGGCCTCGTGCAGCAGGAAGGGACCCAGCTGACCTGGACTTACATCGCCCCTCAGCTGGGTTACTGGGTGGCGGCCATGTCTCCAGCCAGCCAAGGTAAACGCCAGCCGTGCCCCTTCGTCCCCGAGAGGCGGATTCTGCTCCTTCACTCCCGCTCTCCGCAGCCTGGCTCCGGAGGAATTAGGGACACACCGGATGCGAAGGAGAGGAGGCGGGGTGGTTCGGGAAAGCCCCTCGTGTTGAGTATTTTCGCCCGTCGTCGGGTAGGGATTGTCTCTGTTTGTTGCCCGGTTGGACTTGCCAAGTGCTCAGTACAGCGCTCGGCACACCGGAAAGCGCTCAGTAAATACGACTGAATGAATTTAGGCTCAGTCGATCCCGCTCCCAGGGCAGGCTGAAGTGGGAAGTTAGGCCAGGAAGGCCGGGGCACCTTGCCGGTGTTAAAGCATCCCTCGGGGTGACCAGGAGAGAACCTCGATAGGAGAAGCAGTGAGACCCTCTACACTCCAGGCTCCCTGTGGAGAGGGAATCTGTCACACTGTTGTCTTCTCCCAAGCGCTTAGCTCAGTGCTCTGCACATAGTAAGCACTCAGTAAATACGATTGACTGACTTTTGAGTCGTGGACCGGAAACTGAAAAAGCCTTCCCCGGGGGGCTTATCCTGTCAATCGATCCATCAAGCAGTCGATCGGTCGATAATGATCATGGTATTCGTTAAGCGCTTACTGTGTGCCAAGCGCCGTTCTAAGCACCGGGGCGCATTCAAGCAAATCAGAGTGGCCACGGTCCCTGCCCCACGTGGATCTCAGAATCTCATTCCCCATTTTCCGGTTGAGGGAACTGAGGCACAGAGAAGTGAATTGACTCGTCCAAGGTCAAACAGCGGACAAGTGGCACGGCCGGGATTGGAACCCATGACCTTCCGTCTCCAGGCCTGTGCTCTATCCACCACACCGTGCTGCTTCTCGGTAGTATATTTTGCAAGCTTACCGTGTGCAGAGCACTCTGCCGAGCACTTGGGAGAGTACAGTAGAACAATCCTTCCCCCACTCGCCCTAGGACGTCCCAGAAATAAAGGTTAGGTGATTGCGTGCGTATATATCGATCAGTGGAGTTTTGGGAGCGCCTGCTGTGTGCAGAGCGCTGTACTGGGCACTTCGGAGAGTCCATTTGCATTGAAAGTACCTCTGAGGCTATTGGCATTTCAGCTGGAGAGATCTGACCGGCCCTCAGGGACAGATGAACTCCAGCGCAGAGTGGGGGTCCTAGAGAGCTGCAGCCGGGTTCCCCCCGCCCCGTTTGTGCCTCACCTCCCCTTGGTACGCCTCCCCTTCTCCAGCCCAGCCGACGGGACGGGGCAAGCTTCCGCTGAGAGTCACGCAGCCTTGATCGTGACCTTTCTCCCTTTTAGAAACCGCCCCCTGTCCCCAATTCGTACGAGCTTGTTTCGGGCATTCCTGTCTCCTAGAATTCTTACCTGAGAAGAAGAAGAATTATGGTATTTAAGCGCTTACTCCGTGCAAGGCACGGTAATAAGGATGCTAGCTGTGCTATCTGTTAAGCTCTTACTACGTGCCAGGCGCTGTACTAATCGCTGGGGTGGATACAGGCAGATAGAGTCCCTGTCCCACGTGGGAATCGCAGCCTCCGTCCTCATTTTCCAGATGAGGGAACTGAGGCCCAGAGAAGTGAAGTGACTCGCCGAGGTCACCCAGCAGACGAGTGGCAGAGCCGGGATCAGAACCCGTGACCTGCTGGCTCCCAGGCCCGGGCTCTGTCCGCTACGCCACGCTGAAAAGAAATATCTCTTTTCCCCCAGGGCGGGTGGGCTGGAGTCGAGGTATCGAATCTTTGGGATTGGGGTTCTTAAAATGCGCTGGGAAGATTTTCTAGCTTCATTTGTGGGAATTCGCGTGAACCTCACCGATGTTCGGATAATTCCTTCCTGGGGGCTGCAGGGTAGCTTCATGATGAACAGCCTTGCCACTGGTTAATAATGTTGGCATTTGTTAAGCGCTTACTATGCGCAGAGCACTGTTCTAAGCGCCGGGGTAGATACAGGGTAATCGGGTTGTCCCATGTGAGGCTCACGGTTAACCCCCATTTTACAGATGAGGTAACTGAGGCCCAGAGAAGTTAAGGGACTCGCCCACAGTCACACAGCTGACAAGTGGCAGAGCCGGGAGTCGAACCCATGACCTCTGACTCCGAAGCCCAGACTCTTTCCACTGAGCCACGGTTCTTGTTGGAGACATAGTTGGAGGGGTTGGGATCCCCTTGGACCCTTGAGAGCAGGAACTAATCTAGTAAACGTACAAGACCTGACGCTTTTTAAACGGCCTTGGCAGTCGGAACTCCCAACCTCGGATGATTCCCCACCACTATTTTTTTTTTAATGGTATCTGTTAGGCACTTACTCCGTGCCAGCCTCCCTCCCGGGCACTGGGGTAGACTCAAGCGAATCGGATCCCACGTGGGGTTCGCGGTCTTCATCCGGGTCTTACAGATGAGGTAACTGAGGCCCAGAGAAGTCAAGCGACCTGCCCGTGGTCACAGAGCAGACGTGGGGCAGAGCCGGGATTAGAACCCAGGTCCTCCTGACTCCCCGGCCCGGGCTCTTTCCGCTCGGCCACGCTGCTTCGCCGGAGAAAATGCCTAGCGGAGGGATGACGGGCTTGGGAATCAGGAGTCCTGAATTAGTCGAGTCCCAGCTGCGCTGTCCTCCTACTCTGTAGGACTTTTCTGGGCTTCGGTTTCCCCATTTGTAAAATGGGGGCGATAATCACACCTTCCTCTCCCTACCTCGCTAGGATCTCATGGGGAAAAAGACAAAATAATGGCTTGGCAAGTCCTTTAGAGCGGTCAGGTTCCTGGTATCGTCATGATGTCGGGGTATCCATTTTGGACGAATACTTCTGTCGTTTTAATATAAAAAGGTATATGATAATAGCGATGATGATGATGATGACGGTGTCTGTTAAGCGCTTCCTAGGTGCCCAGCACCGTCCTAAGCGCTGGGGTAGATCCAAGGCGATCAGGTCGGCCCACGTGGGGCTCACGGTCTTCATCCCCATCTTCCAGATGAGGGAACCGAGGCGCAGAGAAGTGAAGCGACTCGCCCGGAGCCACCCAGCTGACAAGCGGCGGAGTCGGGATTAGAACCCACGACCTCTGACTCCTAGGCCCGGGCCCTTTCCCCTGAGCCAGGCTGCTGCTACGCAGTCTGTATAAATGCAGTGATTTCAGTCATTCTGCAGTGAGCGGAAAAAGTCACGATGGGTTCCGTCGCCCTCCCCTATCCAAACCGAAACGCATCCGGTTCGGGTCAGAATGAAGCTCTCGTTCTGCGAGCCCACGGGTGCCCGGGGTGGAAGTTGGATCGTGCAAAGCCAGTTCCACCCGGTGATGTTGGTAGTGCAGTAGGTCGGCTGAACTCAGTTTCGGGGAATCTCTTCGAATGGGAAATCCCAGCCGGTCGAACCTACTCCTCTCTGCTCGGCTTTCCTCCCGGAAAAGCCCCGTCCGTAAGAGGCGGAAAGGAGTGAAGATTTTTCTTCCCCGGCCCCAGCCCTGGGGAACGGCGTCGGGAGGCTTCAGAACTTGGCTTAAGTTTTTCCAGTTCCGCCTGCCGGGCACGCCCGACGACGACGGCCTCTCGCCAGCGCTTACCGTGTGCCAGGCACCGTACCGAGCGCCGTGGTGGAGACGGGCAAGTTGAGTTGGACGCGGGCCCTGCCCCCGGACCATTTTCCAGACGAGGTAACCGAGGCACAGAGAAGCGAGGCGCCTTGCCCGAGGGCACACGGCAGACAAGTGGCGGAGCCGGGATTAGAACCGCCGACGGGGGCTCCGGGGTTTCAGTGGACAGTGGGCATTTTCGGCGAACGCGCTTGGAGGTGGTCGGCCTGTGCCCTCGGGGGTCGTAGGAGGGACGCTTCTCCCCCGCAGTCCCCCAGCCCCCGCCCCCCCCCAAATCCCGGGAGGTGAGGAAACAGACAGGAGCGCTCGGCTAATTGTCCCTTTTCCTCTGTACGGATTCTCACAAGTCTAAAATGCCATTTTCTGACCTTCCAGGTCCGGTCGTTACACAGGATTTTGCCATCTATCACACGGTGTTTCTTTTGGCCATTTTAGGAGGGTTGGCTTTCATCCTTCTGGTTTTGCTGGGGCTCCTTTTGTATTATTGCAGGTAAAGTCTCGCCGCTTCGGGAATCCCTTTTCCCTCTGGACTCTGGTACGCCGCATGGTCCCGAGAGCTTTAGCTCCTTCCTCCCTCCTTCCCCGCTCCTCCGCTCGGGAATGCCCGGCCCCCCCCCCCCCCCCAACCCCCCTTCTCCGAAAGTCCCAACGGTCGGTTCCGGTCCGACGGCTTGCGGGCGGAAGGGAACGATTCCGCCGCGGGCAGTCGGGAGAGGGGCGCGGGGTCGAGGGGCACGCGCGCAAGGGGAGGGTCGCGAAGCCTCGCCGGCCGCTCGGGACAGGCGGCCTCCCGCGGACCTCCCGATCGGAGATCCGTCTCGACGTCGGGCGAGGCCCGGGTTTCCGAGCGTCTGCCGTTCTCGCTTTTACGACGGCCGGGGTTTGGATTTTCCGAGGCCCGGGGGTGCGCAGACCCTCCCCCGAGGAGGTCCCGTGTAACGTTCCCGCCTCTCGGGTCTGTCTCCCCGCCCCCAGGAGGAAATGCCTAAAGCCCCGTCGGCACCCCAGAAAACCGCAGCTCTCGGCGTCGCTGGACGCGTCCAAGAAAGACCAGTCGACGTCCATGTCCCACGTCAACCTGCTGTTCTGCCACCGCGAGTCGGATTTCCCCGGAGCCCTTGCCGTCGCGACGGGCGGATGCCCCGACCTCTCCGGCCGGGAGGAGGGGGCGGGCCCGGAGACGATCTCGGCCGCGGGGGACCCGGGGCCGCCGGGCCCGAGGCTGAAGCTGTCGTACAGCACCTCGCAGGAGTTCAGCTCCCGCGAGGAGCTCCTCTCCCGCGGGGACGAAGACCGGAGCGGGGTCTCGTTCGATAACCTGACGCCGGGCGGGGCCTTCGGGAAGGACTACCGCGGATCGGTGGAGATCTTCCCCCCGCGGTCGAGGAGGGCCCCGGAGGCGGGAGGCCGCGAGGACGGTTACCGGAAGGGCTACGGCGTCCCGGTGCCTCCGCCGGGCCGAGGCGCCCAGGCTCCCGTCCGCCCCCTCCCCGCGGGCGGGCGGCGCCGGATCGCGACCCGGCCGGGGCCCGGGCCCCCGTCGCCGGAGCGGGAGCGGCCGGCCGACCGCCGGCCCGCCGAGTGCGCGATGTCCCGCTCGGTCGACCACCTGGAGAGACCGGCCCCGGCCTTTCCCCGGCCCGGCCAGCTGCTCTGCTGCAACTCCGTGGACCAGGTGAGCGACCGCCTGTACCGCGGCGCGGGGCCCGCCCTGGCCGTCCCGGCCCGCTACCTGAAACTGCCCGGGGAGCCCCCCTACGGCGGCGGCCGGCCCTGGGGGGCGCCGGCCGAGGAGCCGGGGGAGATGGAGCGGCTCCGGGCGGAGCTGGCCGGCTCCCTCGCGCAGCCGTTCCCGCCGCCCTTCTCCGCCCAGGCGGTGTCCCAGCAGCACCTGCAGGAGGCGGGGGCCGGGGACTGGAGCGCGCCCGACGCCCCCATGGCCGAGTCCCTGTCCATCCCCGCCGCCCTCAACGACGCGGCCCTGGTCCACGTGGCGGCGGGGGACGGCCAGCTCCTGGTGGAAAAGGCCCTGATGGAGCTGGGCGGGGGCGAGCCCCCGCCCCACCCGCGGGCCTGGTTCGTCTCCCTGGACGGCCGGTCCAACGCCCACGTCCGCCACTCCTACATCGATCTCCAGAGGGCCGGCCGCGGCGGCCGCAACGACGCCAGCCTGGATTCCGGCGTGGACATGAACGAGCCCGGGTCCGCCCGCAAGGGGAGGGGAGAGCCCCCGCCGCTCCCGCCGCCCAACGCCCAGGGCGGGAGGGAGCCCCCGCCCGGCGAGCCGCCCGGCCCCGACGGGCCGGCCTCCCCCCGGCTGCTGGACCTGGACGAGCCGGACCGGGAGGGCGGCGAGGGCCCGGCGTCCCCCTGCGCCCCGGAGGACGGTGCCCCGCGCTGCTTCCCGGAGGCGGCCGGCCGGAGGGCCGGGGCCCAGCTGCCCAGCCTGAGGGAGGAGACGGCGAAGCGGGCCGCGGACCGGGGCCCGGAACCGCCGGCCGAAAGCCCGCCGTCGCCGGCCGGCCCCGACCCCGCGCCGGCCGCCCTCGGGGCGGAGGGGGACGACGACGACGACGACGACCAAGGGGAAGACAAGAAGAGCCCGTGGCAGAGGCGGGAGGAACGGCCGCTGATGGCCTTCAACCTGAAGTGACCGGCGGCCTTGGCGAGGAGTAGAAGAATTGCCAAATACGCCCCCGGCGGAAGCCCCTCGCTTCTCCGCGACAGGAACGGGGCGGGCGGGGGCCGACGGGGCGCGAGGGAGGGGTGCGGACGACGGACCCCGGACGCGTCCGCGTCGACGGCCGGGAAGGGAGCCGACGACTCCTCAGAGGAGATGGATGGGGACGCTCGCCTCCCGCGGCCCGGGTACCGGACTCCTCGTCGCGGGCGGGCGTTGAAGAGGACGCGGAGCGAAGTCGGTTCGAGGACCCTCGTCCTTTCCTCCCGAACGCTGGCGGTCGCCCGAGTCGGGGCGGGGGCGGATCTTGGGCTGGGGGGGGGGGGGGGGCGTTGTTTTTTTTTCCCTTTCCCCAGCCGGTTTGATCACGCCAGCCGTGCTAGTCGCACGCGCCAAGGGTCGCGGCGGCCAGAGGGGTCGGGGGATGTGCGTTATTCTCGAAAGGCTATGCAGCGCTGCTTCTTGGGGAATTTAATGCTTCGGTTACGCTTTGGGGGCGGCGGGGCAGGGTTGGGCGGGGGAGGGGGGCGATTTGGTCGTAGACACTTACGCTCTCGTTTCGATCTGGCCTCTCCGTCGGCGATCTCTTTCGTCGTCTCCGTTCCGGGAACTCCGCGGCGGCCTCTTTCCCCCTAGAGCCTTCTAAGGAAACCAAACGGAATTTCGCGTCAGCTGAGCGTCCTCTGATCCCGGCCCCGTGAACCCAAGTGCCTTTTTTACAGGAACAATAGACGGGCCATTGTTTTGCTAACTCCCCAGCCGAGAACTTGGGGGATTTTATAGATCGATGGAATTCTCCACCCTCTTCCTTTAACCCGCATGCTGCCGTGACCCCGTATACGTTTCCCCTTCGGTCCCGTGTGTTCTCTCGGTACGGATGGTACGGGTTCTGTTTGGCGAGGGTAGGGACCGCAGGACTTCTCCTTCCCCTCCCCCCCCCCCCCCCCCCCCCCCCCAGCCTTCCCCTTCCCTCTCTCCTCATCCTCACCCGTGATGCCGTCGGACGGTCCCGGTGTCCCCTCCCGGATGCCCGGGGGCGGATTTGCTTCCGAACCCCGGAGCCGAAGCGGATGGAGCCAAGTGGGCCGGCGGCGCTTAAACGTCCGAAATCCCAGATCGCGCACACTCCGAGAGGTGCCCGAATGACTCCCGTGCATCGTCTGCAGAGAGCTGCTTGGTTATCCAAAAATTATCGTTCCGAATAAACTTCGAAAAATGAGTCGGTGCCGCTCGATTCCTCGCGCTCCGTGAGCTTTACTCGGCCTCTCGCCGAAAACCGGACCTTCTCTTTCCTACGGGCTGCGGCTTAGAACTCCTGACTGATTCTTTTGCACTCTAGAATAACAACAATAATAGTAACCGTCAAGCGCTCACTCTCTCCCCGCTGCCCGGCACGGGGGAGTTTTGCCCCGTAGCCGATGGCCTTCCAGCCGCTAGCCGCCGGCCAAGCTGGAAATGGAACGGACGGGCCTCCGCTTGACCCTCCCTCCCGTAGCCCTGACCGGTAGGGGACCGGAGACTCTCCAGGGGCGACCCGTAGAACAGTCGAAAACGGCCTTCCGGTCCTCCGCCGACGGGCTCGTGCCTCGTCCTGGGAGATCGGAGAAACCCGCGCTGAAGAAGACGCCCGTGGTAAGGCCGGGTTCCCGCGCACGGCTCTTCCTTCCCACACAGGGTTGCGTTCCCTGAATGAGGTTCCCTCTTCCCGCCGTACTTTCCCAGCGCCTGGTACGGCGGTCTGCGCACAGTCAGCGCTCAGTAAATGCCACCGAATGAATGAATCCCCCCCCCCGGGGCGGCAGCCGGAGAGTTAGGCGCTCACTGTGTGCCAAGTCACGTCCTAAGCGCCGGGGTGGATACGAGGCCATCGGGTTGTCCCCCCGTGGGGGATCGCCTTTTTCCAGATGAGGGAACCGAGGCGCAGAGAGGTGAAGTGGCCTGCCCGCGGTCATCCGGCCGACAGGTGGCGGGGGGTGGGATCAGAACCCAGAACCTCTGCCTGCCAGGCCTGCGTTCTGGCCAACCGGGCCGTGCCGCGTCTCTTACTAAAGGCCCGTCTCCTCCAAGAGGCCTTCCCGGACTAAGCCCCGCTTTTCATTCATTCAGTGGTATTTATTGAGCGCCCACTATGTGCAGGGCGCCGTACTGAGCGCTTGGAGAGTACAGACGTGGCACAGACGGAGACGATTCCCGCCCGACAACGGCCCCCCAGCACTCGGGTATCTATTAGTAATTTTACGAATTTGTATCGATTCATTCGCTGGAGCGCTCACCGTGTGCAGAGCAGTGTACCGAGCGCTTGGGGCGGACAGCTGGGCCGCGGACAGTTGGGCAGCGGATGGGGACGATCCCTGCCCGACGGCGGGCTCGCGTCCGTCCCCCTCCCGCCCCCTAGACCGTGGGATCGTCCCCCCTTTGTTGCTGTTTCCTTCTCTTCCCCCAGCGCTCAGTACAGTGCCCGGCGCCCCAGGAAGGGCTCAGTAAATAGGATTGAACGAACGGGGACCGGGACGCTTGGCCTTCCCCGCCCTGGACGGAGGGCCCCGAGGGGAAGCGGCCCGGCAGGGCCCTCGGGGGGGCCGGAGAAGCGACGTGGCTCAGCGGCAAGAGCCCGGGCCGGGGAGTCGGAGGTCCCGGGTTCGGATCCCGCCCCCGCCCCTCGGCCGCCGGGGGGCCGTGAGCGAGGCGCTACGCTTCTCGGTGCCTCAGTGACCCCGTCTGTCAAATGGGGACGAAGACCGTGAGCCTCCCCACGGGCCCACCCGATGACCCTGGATCTCCCCCAGCCGAAGCGGCCTGCCCACAGCCATCCAGCTGACAGGTGGCGGGGGGGAGGGGGGGGGATCAGAACCCAGAACCTCTGCCTCCCAAGCCTGCGTTCTGGCCACCGGGCCGTGCGTGCTGTGTGTCTTCTTAAAGGCCCGTCTCCTCCAAGAGGCCTTCCCTGACTAAGCCCCGCTTTTCATTCATTCGGTGGTTTGGGGCCGCACATAACCAATACCAACATCATTATATCATCCTCATCAAACGGGCCGGGGAGGTGGGGGCAGTGGGAGGAGGCGCAGGGGGCGGGGCCGGGGCCTGTGATGACGCGGGCGGGGGGCGGGGCCGGCCGCCGGAGGGGGGAGGGGAGAGGGGGAGGGGGCGGGGCCCGTGGTGACGTCGACGCGGAGGGGGGCGGAGCCGGCCGCCGTAAGGGGGGCCGTGGTGACGTGCGCGGAGGGGGCGTGGCCTGCGGTGACGTAGGCGGGGGAGGGGGCGGGGGCAGCCGAGCCGCAGGCGGGGGGCGGGCGAGCGCGGACGCGTCTGGGCGGTAGGGGGCGCCCCTGCCGCCGCCGCCTCCGCCGCCGCCGCCGCCTCGTCCTTGCTGCCGGGCCGGGGTCCGGGGGTCCGGCGGGGGTCCGGCGGGGGTCCGGCGGGGGTCCGGAGGCCCGGCTCGGGGATGGCGGAGGACAGCGAGTCGGCGGCCAGCCAGCAGAGCCTGGAGCTGGACGACCAGGACACCTGCGGCATCGACGGCGACAACGAGGAGGAGGAGGAGGAGGAGCCGCCGCCCCACGCCGCCAACGCCGCCGACAACGCCAGAGGGTACCCGACCCCGACCCCCCGCACCGCCTCCCCCTCCCCCGCCCCCGCCCCCGCCGGCATTGTCCACAGCGGACACACCTCCCGACCCCGCACGCCCCGCCCCTCTCCTGTCCTGTCCTGTCCTGTCCTGTCCTGTCCTGTCCTGTCCTGTCTCGTCCGGCCCCGTCCCGCCCCGCCCCGTCCCGTCCGCTCCGGCCCGTTCCCGGGACTGCCAGCCGGGCCCGGCGTTGGGACCGTCCATCCCGTCCTTCCCTCCATCCCCTGTTGTCTTGTTTGTGTCTGTCCGTCTCCCCCCGATTAGACTGTGAGCCCGTCATTGGGCGGGGATAATAATAATGTTGGTATCTGTTAAGCGCTTACTGGGTGCCGAGCGCTGGGGTTAGACGTCGGGGAATCAGGCGGTCCCGCGTGGGGCTCACGGTCTTACTCCCCGTTTTACAGATGAGGTGACTGAGGCCCGGAGAGGCCCAGTCACGCAGCTGACGAGTGGCGGGGCTGGCATTCGAACTGGTGACCTCCGACTCCGAAGCCCGTGCCCTTTCCACCGAGCCGCGCGGTCTCCGTTGCCGAATCGTATATCTCAAGCGCCTAGTACGGTGCTCTGCACGTAGTAAACGCTCCCTTGATACTGTCGAATGCCTGAATCCCGTCCGTCCCGTCCCATCTCATCCCCACCCGTCTTCTCCGGCCCCGCCCCGGCCCTCTGCCGGCCCTGGAAACCAGATGGGGGTAGAGGGGCGGCAAGGATGGGCTCCCGCCCCTGCGGCCGGTCCCTCGGGACCCCCGCCGGGTCAGGGCCGCCCCGCCGACGGGGCCCGGGCCCGGGAGGACCCGGGTTCCCATCCCGGCCCCGACGCGCCGTCGGCCGGGCGACCTCGCCCGAGTCACTTCACTTCCCCGGGCCTCGGGGACCACGTCTGGAAAGCGGGGATTGGGGCCGAGAGCCCCGCTCGTTCATTCGGTCGCATTTATCGAGCGCTTACAGCGTGCGGGGCGCCGCGCCGGGGAGGGGTCCGCTCGGCAGCGGAGACCGTCAAGGTGGAAGGGACGTGGGACAAACCCGATTTGCTCGTATCCGCCCCGGTGCTTATTCGGTACGCTGCCCGGCCCGTGATAAGGGTACCCGTTAAGCGCGCGCTACGTGCCAAGGGCCGGTAAGCGTCCGGTAAATACCGCGCTTCTCTGCCTCTCGGTCACCTCGCCCGGAAGATGGGGATTCGGTCCGTAAACCCCATAGTAATCGTAATGATGGTGGTATTCGTTAAGCGCTTACTATGTGCAGAGCGCCGTCCTAAGCGCTGGGGGGGCGGGAGGGGGGATACAAGGCGATCGGGTCGTCCCACGTGGGGCTCGCCCTTTTCATCCCCATTTTACAGATGAGGTAACTGGGGCACGGAGAAGTGAAGTGACTCGCCCAGGGTCACACGGCTGGCAAGCGGCGGAGCCGGGATCGGAACCCGTGACCTCCGACTCCCGAGCCCGGGCTCTTTCCGCTGAGCCGCGCCGACCCCGTCGGCTTGCGGCCGCCCCGCCGGTCGGTTCGGCGACCGGCACGGAGTCGGCGCCCACCCGGTTCCCTTCAAATAGAAGGATTTGGGGACGAAGGTCAGGAAGCTCCCCGGCGACGCTTGCCGGGCCCGAGGCTCGCCCCGGTTGATCCCCGGGGAAGGCCTAAAATTTGGCGAGGGGGGAAGGAACGATTGCGGGAATTCTCCCGCTGCCTTTCCCGTTTTAATTCTGCATTGCGTATTCAAAATGGCCCGGGGAGTCCCCCCTCTGTTACCGGAAAGAACGGAAGGGACGCGGCCCGTAGAGCCCTGCACCGAACGTCCGTTTGTGACACCGTCGGTTAGAGGCTGCTACGGGCGCCGAGTACAGTGTTCCGCCCACGGTAGGCGCTCGGTAAGTGCGACTGAACGAACGATTCCGCCAGCCCCGGAATGCGTGGTTCGCCCCCAAGAGAAGCAGCGTGGCTGAGTGGAAAGAGCCCGGGCTTGGGAGTCGGAGGGCGTGGGTTCCAATCCCGGCTCCGCCGCTTGACAGCCGGGTGACCTTGCCAAGCACCGTTCTAAGCGCCGGCGGAGACACAAGGCAATTAGGATGTCCCACCGGGGGCTCACAGTCTTCATCCCCATTTTACGGATGAGGTCCCCGAGGCACGGAGAAGTGAAGTGACCTGCCCAAAGTCACACAGCTGACAAGTGGAGGAGCCGGGATTAGAACCCACGACCTCCGACTCCCAGGCCCGTGCCCTTTCCGCTCAGCCACGCCGCTTCGGTCTAGAGTTGCGGGTGCGGTCAGCCGGCCGGTGCTACTTATTGAATGCCTCTGCCGTGTCCGGAGAACTCTACTAAGCAGTTGGGAGAGTGTGACGGGCACGATCCCCGCTCAGAGAGAGCTTACAGTCTAGCTGGGAAGACGTGAAAATAAACGACAGAGGGACGGAAGCGATAGAGTGTAAAGAGATGCGCGTAAATACGGGGACGCGGCGAGGCCCAGTGGATAGAACCCGGGCCCGGGAGTCGGGAGGACCTGGGTTCTAATCCCGGCTCCGCCACCTGACCGCCGTGTGGACCGCGGGAGAATCGCTTAACTTCTCTGCCCCCCGGTCACCGCATCGGTAAAACGGGGATTAAGACTGTGAGCCCCGCGCGAGACAGGGACTGTGCCCAACGTGATCGACCCGTAGCTGCGCCGGCGCTCAGGAAGGTGCCTGGCACAGAGTGAGCGCTTAACGGATGCCATAAAATATACCTGGGGTCGGAGGGGGAGGGATGAGTAACTAAAGGACTCGGGTGACACGGAAGGGTTTAAATGGCAGTCGGGGGCGGCGGGGGAGAGAAGGTGAGAAAATGTGATTAATTAGAAAGGTCTCCTAGAGGAGACGCGGTTTCGGGACGGCCGGGGATGGAGGCGGCGGGTTCTCAGGCGGATTCGGAAGGGGAGAGAGGGTCAGGGTTAGCGGGGAAGGGGCGAGGGAGGGGTCCGAGGCTCGAAAGACCCGAACGAGGAACTCTTAGCTGGGGGTCGGTGTGAGAGCAACGAAGAGTTCAAACGGGGGTTGCCGGGGGGGGGGGGGCGGGGGGCGTGGAAAAGACCGGCCGAGTAGGCGTGAGAGAGCGAGTGCTTTAAATCGTAGGGTCAGGAGTTTCGACGCGTAGAGAGGAGCGGGCAGGCGTCGAGGAGGTGGGAGACGGGTGCCGGATTACGTCGCGGAGGGCGAGGTTGTACTTTAGGCATACGGATACGGATGAATGAACGAAGGCCGACCGTGGCCCGCCGGCAGCCCGGGCCCCGGCGGTCTGGGGGTCGGGGCTGCGGCCTGTCCCGGGCGCGCACACGGATCCAGGCACGCATACCTGCCGGTCGGCCTCTAGTCTGGGGGAAAAAAATAAAACGGTCCACCTGGAAATAATTCAAGCCGCAGCGGGCCCGCCGACGGGTCTCGTCTTTAGCCGCGTCCTCTTCCGGACCGCTCCGGGTTGCCTCCGGCTTTTAGGCCCTTTGATATTTTTCAGCTTGGTTTCCTCTTCATTTCAAAGACGTCTGAAGTTGGGCAGTAAATCTCTCCAACTATTTGGCTAGACCTTTTTGGCTCTGGAGCGAATGACGTGAAGAGGCAAAAGATGACCGGTTTTTGTCCGTCGCTTTCTACCTTGGCCGCGGTTCTGGATTCCGCAGCCCTGAAACCAGGTCCGCGAGGGCCTTCCGAGCCACGGGCTCGTTGCGTTGTACTCTCCCGAGCGCTTAGCGCAGTTCTCCGCGCACGGGAGGGGCTCGATAAATACGGCTGACTAAATACAATGGATTGACCAAATACGGGGGTCTGTGAGTTTTTTTCCAGGCAGGTTTCGGTGCGTGACGACGGTAAATGAAAACGTGAATCGCCCAACTTGACCAAGAGAGTTTTCAGAGGAGGTTGGATCGTGTAGCTGTCGCATCCTGTTGTCTTGGGGAAACAAAGGATGATTTGGGGGGCGCGGGGGCGGTTGTGAGGTGGGTAGATCGGGGTGACTTTGGTGAGATGTGGACTCGATTCTGTGTGCGGTATAGAGTTAACCGGTATTTCAGCCGTTTTCTGGATGTGTGTCTTTCTCATGACCGTTTTAGGATGCAAACCTGAATTTTCTCTCAGATTGGGGTGTGTTGCATCAGGTGGTAATGATTGGAAAGCTTCCTCTTTTTTAAATGTCCCTGCGCCTTCCTCCCCTAATACAGACGTAGCAATTATCGGCCTGCTGAGGAGCCAAAAAAAAATAAAAAATCTATAAACCGAGCCTCTTTCAGAGGGATTTTCTCTTTCGGGCTTCAAGAATTGCCTTTCGGTGCCCAGGGCGGTTACTCTGCTACCGAGCCGTACCCCAGCGGCCTGGAAGAGTTATCACTCTCCAGAGGCGAGTAATGAATTTCTGTTCCCTGGACATTCGAAAGCACCTTAAAGGAAACCGAGAACCCCGACAAACGGATCCGCTTGAACTTCTGTTTTTACATGGGAAAATGCTCCATGTTCCCGAACAAACGTGACTCCTCTGCTGCTGCCATTCTGCTAACTACGTCTGAAGCACCGAAGCTAATGAATCCGCCTTCAGATGGAAGGGCCAGATGGAATTCCTGCGGAGATATTTACAAGGATGGCGGGTTTAAGCTGGCCAGACCGTTGACGGGTCTGCCCCGCACGGTCTGGAAAGAGGGTTCACGGATCCGCGCGTGGTTTTTAGGAGAGCCGGGGGCGTCTCATGAATCACCAGGGTGGAATTACTCCCCGGGCCTCCGCTGGGAAGGTAGTAAAGTCGAACCTTCTAGCTGACCAACCGATGGACAGAAACTCTTCTCTGTGAAAGCCAGATCTTTCAGCCGAGGAGAGGGAGGGCTCGAAGAAGTCTTTTGACTCAGTAAATCGCGGCGGCTGGCGAGCCGTCCCTCTTCTCACCTTTGTCAGCCTGACACTGTGTAACATCACAGGGTCTAACTGGATCGAATTGGAGTGCCGGATCTAGGCCGCTCGGCCTAGTGGAGAGAGCGCGGGCCTGGGGGGACGGAGAACCTGGGTTCTAATCCCGGTTCTGCCGTCTGCTTGCCGTGTGGCCTCGGGCCGGTCGCTTAATGTCTCTGTGCCTCAGTCTCCTCGACTGAAAACGGGGATTAAATCCTACTCCCTCCTACTTAGACTGCGAGCCGCCTGTGGGGCTGGGGCCGACCCGCTTGACTTGTAACCACCCCAGGGCTCGATACAGTAAGCGCTGAACAAATACTATTTAAAATATATATATATATATATATATATATATATATGTATGTATCCTCCACCACAGACGACGTTCAACAAGCCCGTATTCTTCCATGAGTGCTTTTCACCGTAATATTCCCGACCTTACAGACCGACGCGTGCAAAAGTGTGGAGACTGCAGGTTTAGAGCTTAGATTTGGGCTCGGGGTGGCTTGCGAGCAGCCTATGGCCCCGTAGCGTGGCTTAGTGGATAGAGCCCGGGCCTGGGAGTCAGAAGGCCCTGGGTTCTAATTCCAGCTCTGCCCCTGGTCCGCTGGGTGACCCTGGCCCGGCCGCTTCACTTCTCTGGCCCTCCGTCCCCTCATCTGGGAGATGGGGATTAAGTCTGTGGGCCCCGCTTGGGACGTGGACTCCGTCTAACCAAATTATCTTGTATCTGCCCCAGCGCTTTAGAACAGAGCCTGACACCTAGTAAGCGCTAAACACCGTTTGGGGAAAAAAAATTTTTACCGATTTTGATACTCATCCCAACCCCACAGCCAGTTAGGTGCACATTTACATATTATAAATTATTGCTTTTATGTCTGTCCCTCTCTGTGCCCACTTTTGTCTGTTAACTCCGTTGTATTGTACTCTCCCAAGCGCTTAATACAGTCCTCCGCACATTAGCGCTCGATAAATACCACCGATCCGCCCCAGTTTATGTGACGACGTCCAAACGTCTCTTCGTATGACAGCATAATAATAATGTTGGTATTTGTTAAGCGCTTACTACGTGCCGAGCACTGTTCTAAGCGCTGGGGTAGACATAGGGGAATCGGGTCGTCCCACGTGGGGCTCACAGTCTTAATCCCCATTTTACAGATGAGGGAACTGAGGCACAGAGAAGTTAAGTGACTCGCCCAGAGTCACACAGCCGACAAGTGGCAGAGCTGGGATTCGAACTCATGAGCCCTGACTCCAAAGCCCGTGCTCTTTCCACTGAGCCACGCTGCTTCTCCATAACAACGATGGCATTTGTCAAGCGCTTACTACGTGCCGAGCACTCTTCTAAGCGCTGGAGTCGACACAGGGTTATCAGGCTGGACTCAGTCCCCGTCCCGCGTGGGGCTCAGAGTCTTAATCCCCATTTTACATTTAATCCCCATTAATCCCCATTTTACAGATAAGGTAACTGAGGCACAGGGAAGTGAAGGTCCCTCAGCAGGTTTATGTGGCGGGGCTGGGATTAGAACCCAGGTCCTTCTGGCTCCCGTGAGAACTTGAAAATTACGTTATAATGCAACGAGCCCATTTGCTTCATCATCTGCCTTTTTTTTTTTAACTCGCCTACCAGAAATTGATTTCCACACGTGGATTTAATAGTCTTTTTTTTTTAAAAAAAAAAAAAAAGTTCAGACTTGGTGGCAATGGATTTCTCATTTTCTCTTTGAATTTTGGGACAGGAGCCCCGGCGTGGATTTGGGAGCCAAGAAAAAAAAGAAGAAGCAGAAGAGAAAAAAGGAGAAGCCAAATTCCGGTGGCACCAAGTCAGATTCTGCCTCCGATTCCCAGGAGATTAAAATTCAGCAGCCTTCCAAGGTGAGAGCTGTGTTCTTTTTCCACTCTAGTGCCTTCCCCATCGGATGGGGATCGGTGGCCACTTGGATCGGTTGGCCGGTGAGGGCTCGAGTTACACAGACAACACGGGAAATAGAACGAGTCATGACATCTTGGACACCCAGGCAACTAATGTGGATGCCATGGCGTACGCGCCCGCTACTTTTGTCGGGAGTCTTTTCGGTGAGTTGGTAGCTCTCGCTTGGAGTTGAACAGTATTATTGTTCGACGAGGACACCGGAAAAGGGATTCTTCTTCACTCGGAAAATCTTCATCTTCCTTCTTCCGGCGGCCGACGGCGGCCGAGGTGGCCGCGGGTGAGTCCGTGTTAACTCTGAGTCGGACCGGCCTTCTGTGGTTCCGAGAAAAGGGAATCCCGTACCGAGGGAGCGAACCGAATCCCAGCCCCCCGAGAACTATTTCGGTCACTCGCCGGCCAAGCGGAGGGCCGTGCCCAGCCGAGGAGACCATTTCCAGCCTCGCTTCTTCCCCGCTCAGGAAGTAGAATGGCAGAGTATCATTTCCTCAGGAATCCGTCCGTCTCCAGAGGGACCCCGGGGCCCATTTTGGATGTATAACGGAATTAACCTGCTCCCAATCCCCGTCGGGTCCGTCTGTATCAGGTTGCTAATCCAAATTTACGAAGGAGAACTCGGGGGCCCAGGCATTCTGAGTTGGTGGGGGTTTGGGGCGAGGGTTATATCCCCTTAATCCTCACACCTCTCCCACCAAGCGACTCACCACGGGTTTTCTGACGTCCTGGGCGGTCTGTCAACAGGTTGCAGTCAGTCGGTCGTATTTACCGAGCGCTCACTCTCTGCAAAGCGCCGTACTAAGCGCTTGGGACGGTATGACACGACAGAATCGGTAGACCCATTCCCTGCCCCTAACGAGCCTACAGTCTGCGTGCGAGGCATCGTACTAAGCGCCGGGGTAGGTGCAAGCTAAGCGGGTTGGACCCGGTCCATGGCCCACATAAGCATAATAATAATAATGGTATTTAAACGCTTACTATGTGCCAAGCACTCTTCTAAGTGCGGGGGTAGATGCAAGGATAATCGGATCGTCCCACGTGGGGCTCAGACTTTTAATCCCCTTCACGTGGGGCGCTCGGTCTTAATTCCCATTTTACAGATGAGGTAACTGAGGCCCAGAGAAGTGAAGTGACTTGCCCAAGGTCACACAGCAGAGACGTGGAGGAGCTGGAATTAGAACCCAGGTCCTTCTGCCTCCCAGGCCCGGACGGTCCATCCGCTAGGTCGTGCTGCCATGGCACTGAGCCAGAGCTTTCTCCAGGTCACCAGAAGGCCCTGATCGGGAAACCGTCCCGGCCTTAGATCTTGTTTAAGGATAGGAAGAATCGGGCCACGACTCGGGTTTCCAGCTCTGATGATGATTTCCTCCGGGGCGTGTGCATTGCCCAGCGATATTTGATGATCCCGCTGAACACGGTCAGATTCGAAATGGAGGGGGAGAAACGGGTGCAGGAATCTCGCCGGAAGGGAAGAAAGGTATTTTGAAGCACTTCTGAATCAAAGATCCTGATGTGTGTATCTCTGCAAAGGTTAAGGTGGTTTTTTTTTAGAGTTGTTTTTAAAATTAAATCCGGAGAAGAAGGCATATGCCACTCTAACTCAGAAGCAGCACAGCAGATTAATCCGCTCACTCCGAGAGCTCGGATGCGGAGATAAACTCGGAGTTCCGGCAGACTCTGCGGTGGGGTTTCCGATTCTTAGTTGCTGTTCTCTTGGGGCAGCTCTTGTTTGAAATGGTCATCGTTCGGCGCTTACCCCGTGCCAGGCAGCGCACTGAGCGCTGGGGTAGGTACAAGCTAATCGAGTTGGATACGGTCCCTGTCCCACAAGGGGCTCACGGTTTTAATCCCCGTTTTACAGATGAGGTAACTGAGGCCTCAGAGGGGTGAAGCGACTTGCCTCGGGCCACACGGCGGGCACAGCGGGATTAGAACCCGGGTCCTTCTGACTCCGGGGCCCGGGCTCTACCCACTAGGCCCCGCCGCTTCTCATGCAGCTCTAGCACCTGATTCAATCTGGGTTCCCGTACACGCGTGCGAGGTCTGCGGACTCTGGGGGGGCGAGAAGTTACTTCTGGACGTGAGGTTCGGTAACCAAACTGGGACCGGGATTCTGGAACAGAGGAAGTCGTCCAAGGCATCATAGCGTGGCCTAACCGGCCGCGCGCCTAACCAGCTTCCGAACGATCGCCCGTCTCGCCGATCCCGGGCTACTGGCCGCTCAGAGACCGATCTCTTCCCGAATGTCTTTGCCTCCGTAGAATCCGGCCATTCCCATGCAGAAGTTGCAAGACATCCAAAGAGCCATGGAACTCCTGTCGGCCTGCCAGGGCCCAGCCAAGAACATCGATGAGGCGACCAAACGGAAATACCAGTTTTGGGATACCCAACCGGTGCCCAAACTTAGTGAGTCCTCCCGTCTTCTCGAATTAAAGTGGGGCTAGCTGACCCGCGGTGAGAAATCGTCCATCCGTTCCGGTTACCGAACTGAAGTGAAAGACCCCGGCGGGCCGGCTGTCGTATCTGTTGAGCGCTTACTGTGCGCAGAGCACTGCACTAAGCGCTTGGGAGAGTGCGGTATAACAGACGCATTCCCACCAGTGCCGTCACCACGGGAGGGGGCTTCGCACCTGCTCGTGCTTCTTGGCAGCGTAGAATTGGATTTAGTCCCGCGAGCGTTTCGGGATCACGTAAGCTTAGTCGGGCTCTCTTAACTTAGTAAACTGCAAAGTTGTGACCGCGTGCCCGGCGTTTAGACCGGCGGGATGGCTTCTCACGGGCCCTTCCCTCCTTTTGCCCCAGATGAAGTGATAACGTCTCACGGCGCCATCGAGCCGGATAAGGACAACGTGCGACGGGACCCTTACTCTCTGCCGCAGGGTTTTATGTGGGACACGCTGGATTTGAGCAATGCGGAAGTGGTGAGTCAGACGGCGACGGAGCCATGGTTTTTCCCGAGTCGAAAATAAAAAAAAAAAAAAAAAAAGCGTGCTGCTTTTGAACACTTGCCTTTTTTACACTGCAGCTGAAGGAACTGTACACGTTGCTCAATGAAAACTACGTCGAAGATGACGACAACATGTTCAGGTTTGACTATTCGCCCGAATTCCTCTTGTGGTGAGTAGCGGGTCCTGGAATTTAGGGCCGGGGGCAGGGTAACCACGGAGGAGGGGTCCGAGGCAGATTAAAGGTGTTCATTTTAAATTGCAGGTGGGCCCGCAGACAGGATGGGTTCGGCGCCGAGGCCGGGGACTTCCCGGCCCGGCTTTTCCGGCTCAACTTGACTTTTCGTTTCAGGGCCCTGCGGCCTCCTGGGTGGCTGCCACAGTGGCACTGTGGGGTACGGGTTTCGTCGAACCGGAAGCTTGTGGGGTTCATCAGTGCCATCCCTGCCAGCATCCGCATCTATGACAGGTATTCCCCAAAGCACCCCCCGTGCGGGTCGTCGTCATTATTATTATTATTATTGTATTCCCCAAAGCCCCCCGACGGTGCGACCCCCCCCCCCCCCAGGGTCGCACCCGGAGAGAGTTTCCGGTCCTCTACCAGTCTCGGCTACGGGAGGGAGAGTCGAGCAGAGGCCCGTCCGTTCCATTCCCAGCTTGGGCAGCGGCTAGCGGGTGGAAGGCCATCGGCTACGGGGCAAAACCCCCCCGTGCCGGGCAGCGGCGGCACGGGAGAGAGTCGAGGGCGGAGACTCGGATTTACCGCGCGGAAGGAGGCGACGGTAGACCGCTTCCGGATTTTGACCGAGAAAACTCTACCGATCCGCTACCGCAACGATCGCAGGGGGAGAGCGGGACGTTCTGGGAGAGGCGCGTCCGCGGCGTCGCTCCGGGTCGGAGACGACCCGGCGGCGTCAGACAGAATATAGAACACACTGGGTTCGGGAATCAGAACTATTAGTGACGGGTCTGTACGGATCAAAAAAAATCAGATCCTGTATAGGAATGGACACTCGAGGAACATCCTCCACTGTAAGCAGCGGAGCGCTTCCGAAAGCCAAATCTCTGCTCAGCACGGCTTAGTGGATAGAGCCCGGGCCTGGGAGTCAGAGGGTCGTGGGTCCTAATCCCGGCTCCGCCACTTGTCTGTCTGTGTGACCTTGGCCAAGCCACTTCACTTCTCCGGGCCTCAGTTAACCTCATCTGTCAAATGGGGACCGAGACCGGGAGCCCCGCGGGGCACGGGGACTGTATCCAGGCCGATCCGCTGGTATCCGGCCCAGCGCTTAGTACGGTGCCCGGCACAGAGTAAGCGCTCGACAGATACCGTACTTATTAGTCGAAAACGAGGCGCGCGAGAGGTCTTCGGGTTCCTCCGATGCTGTATTTTGGGCTCCACAGCGTGAAGAAGATGGTCGAAATCAATTTCCTCTGCGTCCACAAGAAGCTGAGATCTAAGCGGGTGGCCCCCGTGCTTATTCGAGAAATCACTAGAAGGGTCAACCTGGAGGGAATCTTCCAGGCCGTCTACACAGCCGGGGTGGTCCTCCCGAAGCCCGTGGCCACTTGCAGGTAAGGACGAGGTGCGTTGCCGGGCCTCCTTTAGGCAAGCCCCAGCGACGTCTTTAAAATCACCGTCCCTCCGGCTTCGGGGGCGTGGGCGGGTCGCAGGCCCTGGGCAGGAAGCCGTTCGGTCAGTCAGTCGTCTTTACCGGGCGCTCACTGTGTGCCGAGCGCCGTGCCGTGCGCTCGGGAGAAAACGGTCGCGCGGTAAACAGGCACGCTCCCTGCGCACAACGAGCGTACGGTGCAGAGACGCTGCCGAGGCTGGAGACGTGTGGAATTCTCCACGTGTATCTCCGGCTGCGCGCGCTTTGAAGAGTCAGAAGAATCGGAGCTTCGCCTATAAGAGATAAGCGGGACGCGTTTTCCAAATGGATGTTTCCGGGGAGATTCTCCGCGTGTAGATGTGTTAGGATTTAGAAGGGGTGCAGAGCACTTTACTGAGCACTTAGGAGAGTACAGTTGAACAATAAACGGCCACATCCCCTGCCCACAGTGAGCTTACGCTCTAGAGGGGGAGACAGACATTCTTATAAATAATGACAGAGATGTACAAGAGTGCCGTGGGGGGGGGGGGGGGGGGGATGAACGAAGGGAGCGAGTCGAGGCGATGCGGAAGGGAGTGGGAGAAGAGGAAAGGAGGGCTCGGTCAGGAAGGCTCCGAAGTGGGGGCGAGTCATCGTCTGTCGGATGTGAGGAGGGAGGGCGTTCCGGGCCAGAGGGAGGACGTGGGCACGAGGTCGGCATCGGCAACCGCAGCCCGGGCGGCGGAAGGCGGCGGCGGCTGGGGCGGATGGGAAACCAAGACGACGTCGTCATGTGATTCCAGGTACTGGCACCGATCGCTAAACCCCAGAAAACTGGTGGAGGTGAAATTTTCCCATCTGAGTAGAAATATGACTTTACAAAGAACCATGAAGCTCTACAGACTTCCGGACGTGAGTAGAACCGAACTGGTCCGCGGGTCTCCGGATGGGTTCGTCCGACTCGAGTGCTTTTAGAAGCGGTTCCCGCCGGGCAGAGGATAGAACGGTCGTATCTGTTTGCGGTAGCAGGCATTTTGAACCCATTTTAAAATTCTTCACTCTGGGGCTACGCGGCCTCAGGGACGACAGATGATTTTTCAAAAGGCTGGTTGTTGAATCCCCGTCCCCGGCTCGTTCGTTCGGTCGAGGCCCGGAGAAGTTCCGTGACTTGCCCGAGGTCACCCAAGCGGCAGAGCCGGGATTAGATCCCAGGCCCTTCTGACTCCGAGGCCCGGGCTCTTTCCGTCCGGCGCTTACGACGCTTCTCCGAGCACGGGGCTCCAGCGCTTAGCATAGTGTTTGGCACATAGGAAGCGCTTAACAAATACCACGATTATTATTAGGCCTCTCCGCTTGCCTCCAGGGGGACCGGAAACAGGGTCCGGCGGGAGTGGGACGGTCTGAATTCCAAGTGGAGAAGTGGTTCCGCCCCGCCCGGCAAAACATGCTCCAGGCCCCGCTCTCTCTCCCCGTCCGCTCCCTGGAGGAGCAGCGCGGGCTAGTGGGTGGAGCGCGGGCCTGGGAGTCGGAAAAGAAACGGCGGAGCCGGGATTAGAACCCAGATGCCTGCTGTGTGACTTGGAGCGAGTCCGGGCCTGGCGGGGGGTCAGAAGGACCTGGGTTCTAATACCAGCTCCGCCACGTTTCTCCTGAGCGACCTTGAGCAAGTCACTTCATGTCTCTGGGCCTCGGTTACCTCATCTGGAAAATGGGGATTAAGGGTGTGAGCCCCAGGTGGGACAGGGACCGTGTCCAACCTGATTCGCATGGCGTAGTGTGGAGAGCCCGGGACTGGGAGTCGGGGGGGGGGGTCATGGGTTCCAATCCCGGCTCTGCCACCTGTCCGCCGGGTGATCTTGGAGAAGTCACTTCGCTTCTCTGAGCCTCAGTTACCTCATCTGGGAGATGGGGGTTAAGACCGTGAGCCCCTTTAGCTTGTATCCACCCCCCCCCTTAAATACCATTAAGAGCATTAAACCCTCGTTGGGCTTAATGAGCCCTCAACATATTAAGTGCTTAACTAACTTAACTCGGTGAGCGCTCAACATGAATAACATCATCATCATCATCATCCACCCCAGCGCTCAGAACAGCGTTCGGGGCACAGGAAGCGCTTAACGAGTACCACCGTTATTATT
The DNA here is from genome assembly GCF_004115215.2 of Ornithorhynchus anatinus. Lineage (NCBI taxonomy): Eukaryota > Metazoa > Chordata > Mammalia > Monotremata > Ornithorhynchidae > Ornithorhynchus > Ornithorhynchus anatinus. Next base: position 20,816,404 of record NC_041740.1, on the reverse strand, counting down.
GGATGAAGGGATTCCACGGGCATCCGGCGGGGACGGAAGCCGCCTTCCGGCTGTCGACGAGTGGGTCTCATTTAGCGAGAGCCTCCTCCGCGCGGAGCGCTGGGCCCGGCGCTCGGGGGAGGACAGCCGAACCGAGCCGGGGGGCCGGGTCCCGGGTTCAACTGTGCGATCCGGAGCGTTGCTCTGTCTTGTCACCCTCACAAGGCCACCAAGACCTCAGGCTTGAGACCGATGGAAGAGAAAGATACGAAAGCCGTGCAGGCGCTCATCAACAGTTACCTCCTGCAGTTCCACCTCGCCCCCGTGATGGGCGAAGAGGACGTCGCCCACTGGTTTCTGCCACAGGACCACATCATCGACACGTTCGTCGTCGAGGTGAAGCCCGGCCCACGGGCGCCGGGGGCGGGGGGGAGGACGCGCCGCGAACCGAGAGCGGTCACCCCGGCTCCCTCCGGCCTCCCGGCGGGACGGACGGAGCCCGGGCCCGGGAGCCGGGAGGTCGCGGGTCCTAATCCCCTCTCCGCCGCTCGCGTGGCCTCGGGCGAGTCACCTCGCTTCTCGGGGCCTCGGTGACCCCGTCTGAAAAATGGGGATCGAGACGGTGAGCCCCACGCGGGACAGGGACTGGGTCCAACCCGATCTGCCTGCATCCGCCCCAGCGCTCGGTGCGGTGGCTGGCGCTCCGTAAGTCCCCACGGCGCTCGGCGCTTGGCACGTTGCAAGCGCTTAACGGACACCGTGATTGATATTAAATACCACGATTATCGTTATTGATATCCCGGCCCACCCCCCCCCCCCCCGCTTCTCCCCGGCCACCACGCCCGCGTTTCCGGAGTGGATCTCTTGGGCCCTGCCTCGGGGCTGGAGGGATTTCAGTCGGAGATCACTGGAGCCTCCACCACGCCGACGCTCCTAGAGCGGGACATCCCTGTGCCGAACGAAATCAGTTCCCTCATCTGGAAAATGGGGATTCACATTAGGTTCTCCCTCCTAATTAAACTGTGAGCGCTGTACTAAGCGCCTGGGAGACTACGGTAGAAGGATACTTACCTACTTAGACGGCGAGCCCGTCGTCGGGAAGGGATCGTCTCTCTCCGTCGCCGGACCGTACTTCCCAAGCGCCTGGGACGGGGCCCCGCACGCAGTAAGCGCTCAATAGATACGCCTGAATGAATGGACGGGCCCTGCCCGAGGTCAAGCGGCGGTGCCGGGATCGGAACCCGGCTCCTTCTGACCCCCCCCCCCCCCCCGGCCCACGTTCTATCCACTAGGCCACCCTGCTTCTTCCGGATAGGTACGCGATTGCTGCGGGGCTGAGGGCAGGGCGAGTAAAGGGGGCCAGTCCGAGCTGCCGGGGAGTGGGAGAAAAGGAAATGAGGGGGCTTGAGGGGAAGGCTCCTTGGAGGAGATCCGCTTTTAAGAAGGCTTTCGGGGCGGGGAGAGCGATCGTATGACCACGCGTTATATATAAACCCGTGGTTGGCGTTTGAAGAAAGAGATTCTTTTTAACACCTCAGCTTCGACCAGGCTCTTCCAGAGGACTCCCGCACCCCCGCTCCCGGCACGCTCTCTGGAGGCCTGGGCGGAACCGGAAAACCGGGAGCCGGACGCCGCGTCGCCGCGGCCCGCTCCCGGCGGCCTCCTGGACCGCCGGCGACGGCCGCCGGGGAAGGCGGGAGGAGCCGCTTGGCTCCGGAGCCTCTGAGTCGGACTGTCCCTTCAGAAATCCTCCCCCCCCGGGGCAGGGAATGCGACCGTTTCTTGCCTTACCGTCCTCTCCCCAGTGGTCAGTACGGCGCTCTGCGCGCAGCGAGCGCGCCGTAAATACGATTGGAGGAGTGTAGCCGGTTCACGGAGTTTGGATGGGAATGAGGAGGCCGTATCCGCTGTGCTCCGGCGGATTCGGAGGTGCCGAATCCCCGTCTGGCGGATGAGAGAGCCGAGGCCCGGAGCAGTTAGGTGACTCGCCCGAGGTCAGTCGGGAGACAAGCGGCGGCGCTGGGATTAGAACCCGGGTCCTCCCGGGCCCGGGCTCTCCCCAGCGGGCCGCTTCCCGGCCTGCGGAACTCCGAGGTGGGCCTCGTCCTCGGCGGGGAGGTCTCCCGGCCGTCCCTCGTCCCGTCGGTGGAACTGGAGCGTCCGGCGAACGAGCCGGGCGGATTCGGCTTTCGACCGGCCGGGGACGCCCGGGGGCGGAGGCGTAGATTTCGTTCGTTTTGTCCCTCAGTGCTCCAGCGGGGTCCTCACCGACTTCCTGAGCTTCTACACTCTCCCCTCGACGGTCATGCACCACCCTGTACATAAAAGCCTCAAAGCCGCCTACTCCTTCTACAACATTCACACGGAAACGCCGCTCTTGGACCTGATGAGCGACGCCCTGATCATAGCCAAGTCGGTGAGTGATTCCTCTTCTTCCCGGCCCCGGGAAGGGCCCGAAGCAGCCGGGGGTTCGATTTGCTCCGCGGACGCCCGGGTTTTCCGCGGGAAGAGCCGAACGGGGGCTCGCGCCTCCTCCAGGAGGTCCTCCCCGACTGATCGATCAACCGTATTCATGCTGTCGTACTTACTGAGCGCTTACTGTGCGCAGAGCGCTCTACGCGGCGCGCGGGAGAGCACGGTGCAACAGAATCAGCGGACGCGTTCCCGGCCAACAGCGCGCTCACGGTCTAGAAGGGGAGAGGCGGCGTGGCGGAGAGGGCCCGGGCTTGGGAGTCGGGGGCGCGGGTCCTAATCCCGGCTCCGCCACTTATCAGCTGGGTGATTTGGGGCGGGTCACTTCACCTCTCTGGGCCTCGGTTCCCTCATCTGGAAAAAGGGGATGAAGACCGGGAGCCCCACGTGGGACGGTCTCGTTACCTCGTATCTCCCCCGGCGCTTAGAACGGTGCTTGGCACAGAGTAAGCGCTTAACAAACTCCGTCGTTATGATTACTATTCCCTCTCCCTTCCGCATCCCCCGTACGCTTGGATCCGTGCCCTTTAAGCGCTTGACACTCACCCCACGACACTTGCGTAATTTAGTCTCATGCCCGTCTCCCCCAAGGGAACGAATGCTGCTGCATTATACTCTCCCACCAAGCGCTTCGCACGGTGCTCTGCCCACAGTAAACGCTGAATAAACCCCATTGATGGATGAATCGGTCCGGTGGCCAGTTGGCCCGGTGCCACCCACTCGGTCGATGCCACTTTTTTTTTTTTTTTTGCTCCAACCTCTTTCGCGAGCATTTTGAGAGTATTCTCTAATGGGGCGATTGCAATCCGAACGTTGATTGAGGGAGCGGCCGGGCTTTGGATGTATCTCCCCGAAAGGTCTCCTCGTCGTGTTCTTCCAGATGGTGTAAAGTGTGCTGCTGGGTTTAAAGCACTCTCCCAAGCGCCCAGGACAGCGCTCTGCACGTAGTGAGCGCTCGATATGAATACGATCGATCGATCGAAAGCCGACAGGTGCCCGTGCCTGGTGGGGAAGGCGGTCGTGTACCTGCCCCTTGCCCGCGGCCCCCCTCGAGGCTGGAATTCCCGTCCCCGTCCCGTCCGCAGCTTCCCACCCTCAAAATCCTCCGAAAAATCCCGTCTCCTCCAAGAGGCCTTCCCTGACTAAGCCCTCTCCCTTCTGCGTCGCCTACGCGCTCGGGCCTGTGACCCTTAGCGCTTCGTATTCACTCGGCCTCACCGTCGATGGTATCTATTGAGCGCTCGCCCTGTCCCAGGCGCTCAGCACAGAGCTCTGCGCACAGTAAGCGCTCGGTAAATACCACCCATCGATCGCATGTCATTTTACGTTGTCACCCGCCCGATCTGTAATGTATTTTAACGTCTGTCTCCCTCCCCGTCTAAACCGTAAGCGGGCAGGGATCGTCTCTACCTACTGTGTTGCAATCCCCCAAGCGCTCAGTACAGCGTGCCGCGCACGGTGAGCGCTCAAGAAGAGCCGCCGTCGGACGGACGTCAGGCCTGAACCCACCAGCCCGAGCGGAAGCACTTCACGTGGCCCCTCGGCGGACTTCGGAGTTTTAAATGTAGAATGTTTTTGTATTGGCAGAAAGGATTTGATGTGTTCAATGCCCTAGATCTGATGGAAAATAAAACGTTCCTGGAAAAACTCAAGTTTGGCATCGGAGATGGCAATCTGCAGTATTACCTGTACAACTGGAGGTGTCCGGGAACCGAGTCCGAAAAGGTAAGCGGACCGACGCCGGTCACCCGTCGACCCGGAAATGCACGCCGAAACCCCCGCCCGCCGTCCGACTCCCCGCCGGTTGCGACCCGCGGAGCGTGTGCCTGTCGATTCGCCCCCTGTGCTCTGTGTCCTCCTCGTCTAGGTGGGCCTCGTATTACAGTAGATCACCGGCGGTGTCGCGAGGAGCCCTGCCGGCGTCGGTCGGGTCGACGTGCCGTCCGTGGTTTCGGGAACCCCGGCTCCGGAGGGGCACGGCGGAAGTCAAGCCGGAACGACCCGCCGAGTCTCAACCGGGGAAGAGGTCCGTCCCGGACGGGTCGGCGTGTTTCCACCCGGAATGGGAAACTCATTCCACTCTCATCGCCCATCCGCGGGGGCGGGGAATACCGGGGCGGGGGGGAGGGCGGGCCCCGCGATCGTGGATTTCCACTCGGGAGAACACGGACCGCCTCCGTAGACTCCGCCCCGCGGGGCCGGACTAGCGTTAAGGAAGTCTCTGCCGACGCGTGGCCAGACCGCTGCGTTTCTCTTTATCAATACGTGGTGGTGTACGTCTGTCGGGGTTCCGGCACGGAGGGTCGGGACCGAGGATTTGCGCTCGCTCACTTCTGGCGGAGGTGGTTTGGGGAACTTTATGGAATTCCATCCCTTTCGGAGCTCAAGTGGCCAAAAAAAAAAAAAAAAAGTCTCGAACGTTTGCGCGTCTGGAGCGGTGTTAATGCGTCGACCTGGGCCGGTGCGTTTTTCTCCGTCGCCGAAACGAAACGCGGATGTAAAGCCTGCTCTTAATAGGTGGCGGCGGACTGGTCTGAGAGGATCGGGCTGAGCGCGGTCGTTAAGGAAAGATCGTGTTTTCATCTGCTCGTCAGTGTCTTGTTGCTTTTTCTCCCCCCTCGGAAGGATTGAGGATGAGGGGTCAGGGAAGAGACCGAACCTCAAGGAAAAACCCAGACGGAATTTAGTCGTGACATCGGTACTTGGTTAGCGGGACTGTTTCCGTTGTTTCCGCAAAATGGCACGTATTACTTTGTCTACTCGGGCTTGTGGCGAACTGTCGTTCTAACGAAAACGGTCTCTGTAAAGAAGTATTCCACGTTTGGCTACGGATGGCTTCTTTTCTTCTAAAGCACGGCAACGAAAGCTTTCGCCGCGTGGAGAGGTCGAGAGGGAGCGAGCCGCTAACCGAGGTTTCCGTTTGAGCTTCACTCGGACGTCTCGGGACGGGGGTCGGGGGGGGTTAAGGGTGGGGGGACCCTCCAGCCGAAACCGACTCAAATACGTCGTGCCAGTTTTAGCCGGGATTGCCCGTTCGTGATTGGGGACGCCAAGGGATAATAATAATAGTGGTACTTGTTAAGCGCTTATTATGTGTCAGGCACCGTTCTGAGCGCTGGGTAGATACGGGTTAATCGGGTTGGACGCAGTCCCTGTCCCACGTGGGGCTCACCGCCCCCCCCCCCCCCGATATCACCGATGAGGTAACTGAGGCACGGGGAGGTTCAGCGACTCGCCCGAGGTCACCCAGCAGACAAGTGGCGGAACCGGGATTAGAACCCGGGTCCACCTGGGCCCTAGACCCGTGCTCTATCCCCTAAGCCACACTGAAATGCTGAATCTGAAAATGGACGAAATGACCGGGGGCGGGGGGGGGGGGGGGGGGGAAGGTCGGTGCGGAAATAGCTGCTACGGTGCCCACTCTCCAAGGAAGAGTGGAATTCCCAAAATAGTCCGGGAAGGGGCCGGGGAATCACGGAGGCCAAAGCGCCCTCAAATCCTTCCGGCTCTACGTTTCCGGGAGCGGACTAAGACGGGGCGGTTTGGGGCTCTGCCGCGACATCTCTAACGGCGCCGGGGGGAGACTGCCCTCTCCGACGGGAGAGGGGGGAACTCCGGAAGCCGTCGGGCTGGCTAGCTCGAGTGTGTTTTGAGAGGCCACGTCGAGTTGGGGGGCAACGCTTTGAAGAATCATCGACCCCCCTCTACCCACCCGGGCCAAGGCCGACGGTCCAGGCGGTTTATCGGAAGCTTCGGGATCGCGGATCCGGTTCCGTGGCTCCCTTCCGTCCGCTCGGCGAGCGCTACCGTCGGAAAATAAAAGTCGTCGATAAACGATACGCGGTCCCATCTGATCTCTCCGTTACGAAACGGACCTGCCCAGGAACGGATCGGAGGGATTACCGGTAAAGCGTTTCAAGCACAGCCGTTCCGGTGTTTAATTATTGGTTTACGTAGTGGCTAGCGGTGAGTAGGGGCAGTGTGGTTAGAAGCCCGGGCCCGGGAATCAGAAGGACCTGGGTTCTAATCCTGGCTCCGCCGCGTGTCTGCCGTGGGACCTTGGACGGGTCGCTTCAGGTCCCTGGGCCTCCGTGACCTCATCCGAATAACGGGGATTAAACGTGTGAGCCCCGTGTGGGACGGGGACCGTGTCCGACCGGATTAAGTTGTATCTCCTCCGGCGCTGGGAACGGTGCCCGGCATTTAGGGCCCGACGGGTATCCTAATTATCATTCGATCGTATTAATCGAGCGCTGGCTGCGTGCGGAGCGCCGTACCGAGCGCTTGGGAGAGTGCGATACGACACCAAACGGACAGATCCCGTTCCCTGTCCACAGGCCGACGGTCTGAGGGGGCTGACGGACGTGATTACTATTACTTGGGGATACGGAGGACCGGTAGACCCTATTTCACAAAATCAGAAAGCCACCGCATTCCTAAATTTCACCCTGATCCAATTTTGGGCTTCCCTCTAGTGCAAACCACTTAGGGAAGATCACAGCAAATCTGTTGTCTGACCCACACGTTAAAAATATGGCTCCCTCCATCAGTTTAGATGTTTCTATCGTTTAAAAAGACATGGTATTCGTTAAACGTTTACTGGGTACTAAGCGCCGAGGTAGATACGAGATAATCAGGTTGGACAGTCTCTCTACCACACCGGTCTCAGTCTCGATTCCCCACTGGACAGCCTAGAGATATTGCGATTTACCCCGGGTCCCACAGCGGGTAAACGGTGAGGTCGGCATTAGAACCCAGGTCCTCTGCCTCCCAGGCCCGCGCTTGGTCAACTTGGTTCGAACAACTGAGGCCGCGGGACCCACGGGGACAGATAACAATAATAATCGTAGCGACCGTGGTGTTTACGTGCTTTCTACGTGCCAGGCCGTGTCCTAGGCACTGTGGTACCTTCGGGATTAGGGACCAGCTTTTGATTCCACTCTCCACCCCCGAATCGGTCGCAGTGCGCAGGCCACCGTGCTGAGCGCCTGGGAGAATCCGACAGAACACGTTCCCACCCCCCAGCGAGCCTACCGTCTGGAATCCGAATGAGGGCCCAAGCTCCCGCGTCCGCCGGAGCTGAGACCTCAAGAGTTCCTCGAGGCGTCCCTGGCGTTCGCCGTCAAGAGACGGAAGCCGGGGCTCCTCCGGCGGTATCCTCCGAGCGCTTGGCGTGCGCAGAGCGCCGTACGGCGCCACGGATCGGGCAGACCCGTTCCCCGCCCTCGAGCACCTCCCGGCCCACGGGGGAAAGGAGACGAAGCGGTAAATGAATGACCGATCTGTACGCCGGGGCTGGAGGGTGGGCGGCGGGGTGAAGATCGAGGGCTTAAAGGATACAAGTGCCGAAGGGAGAGGGAGTAGGGGAAAAGAAAGATGGAGAAGGCCTCTCGGAGATGTGATTTTAATAGGGCTTGGAAGGGCGGGAGAGCGGCAGTCTGCCGTACGTGAAGCGGGGAGGGCGAGGAGGTGGGCAAGAGGAAGACGGATGAGATCGCGGTACAGGGAGTGGGTCGGCATTAAGGGAGTGAAGTGGGTGGGCTGGGTTGTAACGGGACGTCGGGGAGGAGAAGGGGACGGGCTGACTGATCTAAAGCCGACGGTAAGGAGTGTCCGTTTGCCCCCGACGGAAAAATGTCCCGAGTAACGAGTCAGGTTAGGGCAGCCTTTTATTCATTCTATTGCGACAGGTCAGTGGCTGTTGGGTAGCCGAAGGCCAAGACCCGACGATGAGTCCATCCTTCTATTTCCCGCCGGCCCCGCGTCCCCGGTTGACCGCGTCCCCGGGTCCCTCCCTCCGGTCCGACCCCTCCCCTCGGGTCCCGTTTGTTCGGGGGCGGGATTGGCATACGACGGGCCGCTCCGCCCCCGTTTGCCGTTGTCTTCGTCAGCCTCTCCTTATACGGCGAGCTTTGGCGGACGCCCTGCGGTCCGGGCGTTGGGTTTCCGGGCTAGAACTCGCCGTCGCCGGGGCTGCCGATAAATCTGGGGGCTCGGGACTACGGCGGCCGTCGGGGACCGGCCGTCGCGAAGGGTGCCGAGACGGTGGATCCTGGCCCTGCCGGTCACCGTCTTCCTAGGTGGCACTCAACGCCGTTAAAAGCGCACGTATTTAGTGACGGTAATGCCTGTGTATGAGTTAATCACTACACGGCGACATTAAGCACCTATACGCGTGAGCAGGGTTAAGGCTCGACCGCCCCGCGGAGACGGCTGGACGAGCACCGGGCGTTCTTGTGGAGAGGGGAGATGTGGACTGAGCGGTTTTTTGTTTTTTTTTTTTTTTAGAAAAAGGACGCGGGCGACAGAGTGAAGTATGGACGGGAGTGGGGAGAGACAGGAGGCTGGCGCAACGATCCCATTCCCACCCCACCTTGCTTTCCTCCTGCAGACCGGTGGTGGAAGAGGACAGTGATCCAAATTAATTACGAATACGGACGTAAATGCCGTGGGGCTGCGGGGGGGGGGGGGGGGGGGGGGGGATGAGTAAAGGGAGCAGGAGAAGAGGAAAGGAGGGCTTAGTCAGGGAAGGCCTCTTGGAGGAGATGGGCCTTGGATAAGGCATCCTGACCAGATCAGTCGAGTCGTCCGACAGCTCTACCGAGCCAGGCGCCGTCCCACACGGGGCTTCACAGTCTTGATCCCCATTTTACAGGCGAGGGAACCGAAGCCCAGGAAAGTGAAGCGACTCCCCCACGGTCACCCAACGGACAAGAGGCGGAGCCACGATCGGAACCCGGGTCCTTCCGACTCCCAGGCCCGGGCTCTGCCCGCTCTGGCTCACGCCGCTTTCCGGGCTTTTGCATCTTCTCTTTCTCATCCAATCCGCCACATTTAACATCCAAGCGCCAGGCCTGCGGGACTGAGTTAAGCGGCTGGGGGGATTTTCCCTTCGGAAAGATAATGAAGTCGAGGAATAACCAGGCCAACACCAGGTCGGGGAATGCGTTTTATTTCCACCCGCCCCGGCGGCGGGGAAGACGCCGCCACGGGACTCATTTCTTTGTCCCTTTTTTACCTTTGGGTGGTTTCCTTCTCTTATTGGGATTGGGGATCAACTTCTTGATCCTCAGGGGCTGCAGGGCGACCTCGGCGTGCCCGCCGGGCTCGCCCTCCCGCTTCCGCTTCCGCCGGGCCGGCCCCCCGGGCGGGGCGTCGGCGGCCTCCCCCTCCCCCTCCTCCTCCGGCGTCCCCGGGGGACCGCCCGCCGGAGCCGCCCCGCCGTCCGGCTCCGGGAGCCAGGGCACCCGCGGGCGGGGGACCCTGGGAACGATGGCCTCGACTTCCTCGGCGAACGAGGCGGCGTCCCTCTTGAATCCCAGGGCCAGGACGCACCCGAGGCCGAGGACGGGGGCGACGGTCTCGCTGAGGCGGGGCACCTGGCAGGCGGGGACGGTGCGGCTGGCGCCGAGGTGGATGAGGTGCGAGGTGACGAGGGCGGGCCGGGCGGACCCGCAGGCCAGCACCAGGGCCAGCTGGTCTCTCTCCAGGGCCCGCGTCACCTCGTTCACCCCGATGGCGAGCTGCCTCCGGACGCCCGGGGGGGTCCACCCGGTCCCCGGCGGGTCCTCCGCCGGGGGAGCCTCGCCGGGCCCCTCGGCGCCCGGCCCCCCGGCCCGCGCCGGCCGCCGCCGCCGCCCCCGTCTCTTCGGATCCTCCACCTTGCGGAGGCCGACGTGCCTCAGCCCGGCCTCGAGCGTCTGCAGGACGAAGCGCGTGTCCTCCCCGGCCAGAAGGCCCCAGGAGACCACGTAGGGGTTATCGAGGGAGGTCTTCACGGCGGAGGGCTTCGCTTTGCGGACGCCCCCGGTCGCCACGGGCTGAACCGCCGGCGCCGTCTTCCCGCCTCTTCCTCCGCCCGGAAGCTGCGGTGGGGGGGAAAGGACCGTCACGTTCCCCGGGGCTTAACCCGCAACCGCGTCTCGGCTACGGCCGACCCGGTGAGGTTTACCGCACCCCCTGGACCGTGGGATGGGGACGGGGCGGTCGGTCCTATTTATTGAGCGCTACCGTGTCGGGGGCGACGATAATCGCGATGGTACTTAAGCGCTTACTACGTGCCAAGCGCCGGGGTAGACAGACCGTCCCGCGGAGGGCTCGCTGTCTTCGTCCCCCTTTTCCGGATGAGGTCGCCGAGGTCCCGGGGAGCCAAGGGGCCTGCCCCAAGTCACCCGGCTGACGCGCGGCGGAGGCGGGATTAGAACCCACGCCCTCTGACTCCCAGGCCCGGGCTCGTTCCACTACGCCACGCGATGAGAGTTTAGTCCCGGAAACGTACTGTCCTGCATTTTCCTTTCCCATTCACCTCCCTCCGGGGAGAAGCCGGCGAGCGGCAGTAGGGCCTGGTGGTTACAGCCCGGGGCCTGAGAAGCGGCAGGACCTGGGTTCGCGCCCCGGCTCCGCCGCTCGTCCGCCGCGTGACCTGGGCTAAGTCGCTTCACCGGGCCTCAGTTCCCTCCTCTGTAAAATGGGGGTGGAGACCGAGCCCCACGTGGGCCAGGGCCTGATGGGGCGGGCTCCACCCCAGCGCTCAGCACAGGGCCTGGCCCGTGACGAGCGCTTCGGCGCGGCTCGGTGGAGACAGCACGGGCTTGGGGGGGGGGTCGGAGGTCGCGGGTGGATGATGATGAGGGCATCTGCTAAGCGCTTGCTAGGCGCAAAGCACCGCTCGAAGCGCTGGGGAGGATCCAAGGTGGTGTCGGGGTCTTCATCCCCGTTTTCCAGATGAGGTCACCGAGGCCCAGAGAAGCGAAGCGACTCGCCCACGGTCACCCAGCGGACCGGCGGCCGAACGGGGATTCGAACCCACGCCCTCCGACTCCCCCGGCCGGGCTCTTTCCCCTGCGCCCCGCCGCTTCTCCGCCACCTGCCTGCTGGGGACGTCGGGCGAGTCTCTGCGCCTCCGTTTCCTCGTCTCTCGGGTGGGGCTGAAGACCGAGCAGCAGCGTGGCTCAGCGGAAAGAGCCCGGGCGGGGGAGTCGGAGGGCGTGGGTTCGAATCCCGCCGCCGCCGCCGCCTGGCAGCTGGGGGGGGGGGCTTTGGCCAAGCCACTTGTCCGGGCCTCAGTGGCCTCATCCGGAAAATGGGGATGGACACTGGGAGCCCCACGTGGGACCACCTCGTCACCTGGTATCCCCCCCGGCGCTTAGAACAGTGCTTGGCACCTAGTAGGCGCTTACCGAATAGCACCGTTATAATACTAATAACTATTAGGATGACGCTGAGCCCCACGTGGGACCACCTGGTGACCCTGTATCTCCCCCAACGCTCGGAACAGTGCTTGGCACCTAGTAAGCGCTTACCGACTACCACCACTCTCATCATCACAATTATTATTATTAGGACGGTGCTCCCCACGTGGCACCACCGCCATCATGAGTCTCCTCCTCTTCTCCTCCCTTCTGCGCCTCTCTTACTGGCTGAGCGGCAGGGGGGCGTGGGTTCGAATCCCGCCTCGGCAGCGGTGTGACGTTGGGCCGCTCCCTCCCCTGGGCCGCGGTGACTCCTCTGGCAAAGGGGGATGGGGGGGGGGGGGGGCTCCATTCATCCTTCTTTAGCGCTTATTATAATGATGATGATGAAGAACGAGGGTATTGGGGGTGGGACGGGCGCGGGGCTCCTCACCTTCCTCCCCGGTGGCGCCATGGCTCCCCGGCGTCCGCTCGGGCCTAGGCCCCTCCCAGAAGCCCTCGCGGCTGGGCCCGCTACGGCGGCCGGGAGGGGCCTTTTCGGGGCGGGGCCTTTTCGGGGCGGGGCCTGAGGACGAACGCGCTACGGCGGCCGGGAGGGGGTCTGCTGGGGGCGGGGCCGGAGGGCCCGAGTCGGCTACGGAAGCCGAGAGAGGCCCTTTTCGGGCGGGACCGCCGGGCCGCGCCCGCTACGGTGGCCGGGCGGGGCCCCTCGGGGGCGGGAGCCGGGAGTCCGCGCAGGCGCCGTAAGGGGCGGAGCGCAGCCCGTTGCGGGGGCTGAAACGGAGGCCGCCGCCGTCCCGGCCGCTTCTTATAAGCAGGCGCCCTCATCGGCCCTCGATCGGCCCTATGTGTCGAACGCCTACCGGGTGCGGAGCTCTGCACTGAACGCTCGGGAGAGGACGGAACGACGCGGCCCCCGGCCCGCTTGCCCTCCCGTCTCCCTTCCTAAAAGGCAGCCAGCGGGACTGCTGGGTTCAATTCCACATTTTGCAGACCGGCTTCCCTCTGCATTTGGTTTTCCCCGATTAATCGATCCGGCTATGGTATCTGTTGAGCGCCTGTAAGCGAATATTAATAAGGACGATAACGTTGGTATTTGTTCAGCGCTTCCTAAGCGCCGGGGGCGACACGGGGGAATCAGGTGGTCCCACGTGGGGCTCCCGGTCTTCATCCCCGTTTTACAGATGAGGGAACTGAGGCCCAGAGAGGTCAAATGACTCGCCCAAAGTCCCACAGCTGACAAGTGGCCGGGTGGGGATTCGAACCCATGACCTCTGACTCCCGAGCCCCGTTAATTGTGGGGAGACGAGGCTGGTGGTGCAATCGGGGTTTCAAATTCCCTTTTTCTATCCTCGTCTCAAGATTATGGGCTAAACCGGCGGTGCGATTCCTTTGCAAGGCCAAAAGGGAGATAGATTGGCAATCGCTTTATCGGTGCTTCATGGTGTGACCCTAAAATTCAGAAGTGACCCCAAACAGAGAAAAGATGGAAATACAGATGGTGGGCAGGGATCGTGTCTAATAATAATAACGATGTTGGTCTTTGTTAAGCGCTGGGGGAGATACGGGGTCATCGGGCCGCCCCACGTGAGGCTCACGGTTAATCCCCATTTTCCAGATGAGGTCACTGAGGCCCGGAGAAGCGCGGTGACTCGCCCACGGTCACCCGGCTGACAGGTGGCAGAGCCGGGAATCGAACCCGTGACCTCTGCCTCCGAAGCCCAGGCTCCTCCCACTGAGCCGCGCCGCTTCCCGTCTCTTCGGCCGCACTGTGCTTTCCCAAGCGCTTCGCACAGCGCCCTGCACCCGGTAAGCGCTCGATAAATACGACCGAATGAACGTCCTGCAAGATCGTATTTACCGATTCCCAACTCTGTTCGGTTGTAGTCTCCCCCGCGCTTAGTGCCGGGTTCGGCACGCGGCAGGCGCTCGATAAATGCGATCAGTTGATTGAACCGTTGCACTGGGCGGCGCGGACAGTGACCCTTTCGCTCATTTCACATCGAGAGTAACCATTTAACGGCTCACTTCACATGGAGATCTTCTGGGAGTCAGGTAGGGGACCAGTCCTTCCGGCCCAACAAAGAAATCGCGGCCTCCAAAGCCCCCACGTTGTCTAGAGTAACCGTAACGCTCTGTCCCCTCTCAGGATAATAACGTTGGTATTTGTCAAGCGCTTACCCTGTGCAGAGCGCTGTTCTAAACGCTGGGGGAGAGACGGGGTCATCGGGTCGCCCCACATGAGGCTCCCAGTCTTAATCCCCATTTTACAGAGGAGGTCACTGAGGCCCAGAGAGGTGACTTGCCCACAGTCACGCAGCTGAGTGGTAGAGCGGGGACTCGAACCCATGACCTCGGACTCCCCAGCCCGTGATGGGGATGGCACCGGGAGAGTTTCCAAAGACCCTACCGGTCTCGGCTAGGGGAGGAAGGGTCAAGCCGAGGCCTTCCCCTTCCTTCCCTAGCCGGGGCGGCGGCTAGCGGGTGGCAGGCCGTCGGCTACCGGGCAAAACTCCCCCGTGCCGGGCAGCGGCGGCGCGGGAGGGAGTCGAGGTCGGAGACTCGACTCTACCACGCGCACGGTCAACCGCTTCTGGATTTCGACCGAGGAAACTCTCCGGATCCACTACGGGGACCACGGCGGACGGAGGCGGGACGCTCCGGGAGAGATGCGGCGGCGACCCGACGGGACGAGGACTCGGTACGGGGTTCCGCCCGTAGTAAGTACTCGATAAATACGACCGACCGATCCATCGATCCGTGGGAGAACGTTTAATGAGGGTGGAAAAGAGGTCCGACCCGAACTCCGAGCGTTCTCCCCAGGGACGACGCTTCGTCAGGCCGACTCTAAACAGACCGTGATGTATTTGCGGATGAAAGCCTCGTTGGACTCTTCCTTGAGGTAAAAGTGCCCTCCGGGACGCTTGTGAATATCGCAGCTTCCGCTGGTTAAGTCCTTCCAGCCTGAAATGAAGACAGTGAAATGCAGTCAGTTTTTTCTACTTTTTTTTTTTTTTAAAAAAAAAACTCATATTCGTCACGCGCTTACTACGTGCCGGGCGCTGTACTAAACGCCGGGGCAGGTAGAGAAGCGGCGTGGCTCAGTGGAAAGAGGAGTCAGAAGGTCAGGGGTTCAAATCCCCGCTCAGCCACTTGTCGGCCGTGTGACTTCGGGCAAGTCACTTCGCTTCTCTGGGCCTCAGTTACCCCGTCTGTAAAACGGGGATGAAGACCGTGAGCCCCACGAGGGACAACCTCATTACCTGGTATCCACCGCAGCGCTCAGGACAGTGCTTGGCACATGGTAAGCGCTTAACAAATGCCATTATTATTATACAAGATCATCAGGTCGGATACAGCTCCTGTCCCACAGCGGACTCGCCGTCTAAGCAGAAGGGAGTGGGACTCAATCCCCATTTTGCCTGTCAGCAAACTGAGGTATAAAAAAGTCAGAATAATCCTACCGGTAACCGTGGTATCTGTGCCGAGCCGGTACTGTGCGCCGAGCGCCGTCCTAAGCGCCGGGGAGGAGCCGAGCGGATCGGGTCGAACACGGCCCCTGCCCCACGTAGGCCTCACGCTCTCGAGCCCCGTTTTACAGGTGAGGTAACCGAGGCGCAGAGAAGCGAAGTCACTCGCCCAAGGTCACACAGCGGACAGGCGACCTCGGGGAAGTTACGTGACCTGCCCCAGGTCACCCGGGAAACGAGCGGCCGCGTCGGAATCGGAACCCGGGCGCTTTGGACTCCCGGGCCCGGGCTGGTCCACTGGCTGGTCCAGTAGAAACAGTTGTGAGGACTTCACCGGCACCCCCGCGTTATCAAAAGATCTTAAGACTCAACCCCGGGTTTAACCGGGGACTTAATTTCTCCCACGCGCTCACGGTCCCGTACAGCGTCCCTTGCTACATCGGTCAGTCGGTTTATTTGGCGCTTACTGAGTGCAGGGGCACTGGATTAAGAACTCGGGAAAACGCCGTACCGTAGAGTCGGCAGACGTGA
This sequence comes from Ornithorhynchus anatinus, assembly GCF_004115215.2. NCBI lineage: Eukaryota > Metazoa > Chordata > Mammalia > Monotremata > Ornithorhynchidae > Ornithorhynchus > Ornithorhynchus anatinus. Next base: position 20,800,761 of record NC_041740.1, on the reverse strand, counting down.
TTCCTACCCTCGTGATGCTCACGGTCTACAGGGAGAGACGTTCATTAGAACAGGGGCAGGGGAAAGAGTATAAGAATATTTACCCAAGTATCCCGGGGGACGGGATGAGTATCTAAATGCTTAAGGGACACGGTTCGTTCGGGGCAGGGAATGTGTCTCTGGACTCCGCTGCTCTGAACCCTCCCCGGCGCTCAGTACAGTCCGCGCACGGTAGGCGCTCGGTTAATACCCTCGACTGATCACACAGGTTGACGGAGGGGTGAGACTCTCTGGACTGGATGGGTCCCATCCGTGGGGCGCGGAGGGGACTCGTAGCTAACGAACGGTGCCGGTTCGAGTCGCCAGCGACTTTACCTTCCAAATCGTGCGGTATATCTTCGATCCCATCAAAGCAAGTGATGTTACAGGAGAGAAGAGGGGCGGCCGGCTTGGCAAAGCTGTGCACGAAGAAGAGCAGCTTCTTAAAACAGACGGCGTCTCGGAGTGGCTCTCGGACTGTCTTCGCGAGATATCGTTTTTCCCCTCCCTGCCCCTCCCTTCCCCCCGTGTAATATGGAGGCCGGGGAGGGGAGAAAGAGTCAGGATTCAGGATGATAGCTCAGACAGCCCCCGTCTTACTGTCGCGGGGGAGAGAGAGCCGGGGACGGAGAGACAGAGAGAGAGAAAGAGAGAGACGGGCCTACGGAAGGAGAGGCAGAAGCTAATGAGACTAACGCTGACAAGCGAGTGGGTGTTCGGTCTTCGCAGTCTCCGCAGGCGCGGGGAGGAAGAGGATACAGAGTCCGTATGCTCGGTCTTCATATTAACGATAATCATCGTACCGGTCAGTTCCTCCCCGTCCCGCAAGGCCTTCCAGATGCCGGTGTTTTCGGCGAATGGCTCTTTCCGGATGGGAAGAGCTTCCCACTGGGCCTGGCCCGTTAATCCTCCCCCCCCCAAAACTGGGGCCGATCAGCCACTCTCCCTTCTCCCCCGACCCCCGGGCCCGGCCCATCGTTCCCCCGTCTCCCCGCCGCGCCTGGGCTTCGCTCCCGTAAGGGACAGAGCCAGGATCAGAATCCGGGCCCTCTGCCTCCCGGGCCCGTGCTCTTTTTCCACCAGGCCGTGGATCTCCGACCTCCTCCCTCCTCGGATCTCTGAAATAGGGCCGGTCCGGAACCGGGATCCGCCCCCGAGCCCCCAGACCACCGAACTCAACGGTCTGGGGCCTAGAGGTGCCGGTTGCCTAAAACCGAGGGAACCGGACTACTTACCCGATCTCCTCGAACAGCGCCGCGTCCGCCCTCAGAATGGGAATGAACTGCTCCAGACACTCTTTGTTGTCCAGGACTTCCTCGGGTGTCCCTCCGGCATCCAGGAGGAACTGGACAAATTGGTCTTCGGTCAAGTCCGTGCTCTTCGGGAGGCGTTCCCGGGCCCTGGACTGCGAAGACGAAACGGACGAGGTCGGAAAAGCCCGTTTCCCTACGGAGTGTCGCCCGCCCTTCGGGAGAACTATTGAAGGACACCTCCCGTTGAAATAGATATTCTCTGACGCCGTGGTCGCGACTGTTCCGGAAGATGGACCGAGAACTTGTCACGGAGGGCGTTCCCCAACAGAAGCTCGCTCGATTCCTTGTCTTTGGCCGTTTTTTCATTTGTTCCTTTCTTTCTGTGCTATTTCTTGAGCGCTCGCTCCCCGCCGGGTCCTGTACTAAGCGCTGGGGTAGCTACGGGCTCATCAGGCCGGACACGGTCCGGGTCCCACGTGGGGCTCCGGGTCTTCATCCCCATTTTACAGATGAGGTCCCCGAGGCCCGGGGAGGTGAAGCCACTTGCCCAAGGTCACACGGCGGACGGGTGGTGGAGGCGGCATTGGAACCCAGGGCGGGCTCTCTCCGCTAGCCAAGGGAGGGGTGGGGGGGAGGGGGAGAGGTACTCTCCGGACGTGACCAATTAGCTCTTCCCCTTTCACCTGGCCGGCGGGGCCGGTGGAAGCCCGAGAAGCGGCAGGGCTTGCCCAGGAACGGGAGGACGAGGGAGCGGCCAATTTCGAGAATCGACGCGGCGCTGTGGTACAGCGCGGACCCGGGTCCTAATCCCGGCTCCGCCACTTGCCCACCGTGGGACCTTGGGTAAGTTCCTTCTCCGTACCTCAGTCACCTCATCTGGAAAACGGCGGTGGAGACCGGCGAGCCCCACGTGGGACGGGGCCCGTGTCCGACCCGATTTGCTCGTGTCCGCCCCCGGCGCTTAGTACGGTGCCCGGCACGTGGTGGGCGCTTAACGGATAGCATCGTGATTATCGTCATCACGGATCCTCGCTCTGCTTGGAGCGGATCGAGACGGGGGCCCCCATCCAGAGCCAGCGGCGGGAAATTCAGACCTACGACGTGGACCCCCGGAACCCTACTGCCCTGGTGAGGAAGAAGGGGGCCGGGGTCCAAGGCGGGGCCAGAGAGAATAAAGACGCCACGAATAAACGTGTAAACACGGGCTAAGGGAGGGTACGTACGGCTGGAGATGGCTGAGGGGTTAAAGCACTTGGGACACCGAGGGCTCCTCTTTAATAGTAATAATAATAATAATTATGGTACTTGGTAAGCGCTTACTACGTGCCGGGCGCTGTACTGAGCGCTGGGATGGATCCATGCAAATCGGGCTGGACACGGTCCCCGTCTCGCCTGGGGCTCACGGTCTCGGTCCCCATTTTACAGACGGGGGAATTGAGACCCAGAGAAGTAACTCGCCCAAGGTCACACAGCAGACAAGTGGCAGAGCCGGGATTAGAACCCGTGACTTCGAATAACACCCAGGGGCCAGACCCGGAGATTCTCTAGCCCCAGACCGTCCGTCCGTCCGTCCGTGCTCCTGCCTCCCGGAAGCCACGGTCCGAGAGCACGCTCAAAAATGTGGCCCGGTGGAAAGAGCGCCGGCCTGGAAGAGAGCGGATCTGGGTTCCGACCCCGCATCTGCTCCTGGCTTGCTGCGTGGCCCCGGGCAAGTGACTCGACGTCTCTGTGCCTCAGTAGCTCCGTCAGTAAAACGGGGATTCTGAGTTCCCGATGACCCCGTATCTCTCCCAGCGCTCAGTACGGGACTCGACGTCGACGCCGAGTAAGCGCCCACCAGATGCCACGGGGACCACGTGACCGAAATGGCTAACGGCCGCCAGGGAGGGTAGCCTCCGACGGGCTGGAGAAAGGCCGCTGCGACTTGGAAGTCGCTTTTGGCTACCAGCTAGGAGCAGGCGGAGCCCTGGCCGAGAGCTGGTCCGCGTAGCCCCTCTCCCTAAGGAACGGCAGCGCCCTGTGGACGGGGGGGGGGGGGGGAGTTAAATCCCTCTCCCCAGTCCTAACGGTTAAATCCCGGGCCTGGGAGTCCGAAGGACCTGGGTTCTAATCCCAGCTGTCTGCGTGATCCTGGGCAGGTCACTTCAGTGGGCCTCAGTGACCTCATCTGGCAAATGGGGACTAAGACTGGATTACGTTGGACCTACCCCAGCGCTTAGATGGGCCGCAAGCCCGTCATCGGGCGGGGACCGTCTCCACCCGTTGCCGAATTGTATATTCCAAGCGCTCAATAAATTCTGTCGAATGAATGAACAGTGCCTGGCGCACGGTAAGCGCTTAACCGGTACCTTGAAAAAAATATACACTTCCACTCACGTGAGGGGGAAAGGCGCCCGACAGAAAGAGATGAACGGGCTGGAGCTGGTGATTTTCCATCAGGTGGAGCGCCGTCATGAAAGCCAGCATCGATCCGAAACTGGATTTGGGAAATGAGGATCACAGATGGATTTTTCCGGTCACAGCGAAAACATTAATCCATCCGTTCGTGACTGCATCACACCTACCATGTCGTGAGGAGAGACTGAGATAATCAGGAGCAGTTTTGCCTAGTGGAAAGAGCGTGGGCCTGGGAGTCTGAGGACCTGGGTTCGAATCCACCACCCGCCTGCTGGGTGACCTTGGGCAAGTCGCCTCATTCCCCCTAGACTGGATATTCACTGTGGGCGGGGAAACGTACCCGTCGGTTGTTACATTGCACTCCCCCAAGCACTTAGGGCAGCGCTGTGCACGCGGTAAGCGCTCGGTAAGCACGACTTGACTGACCGACTGACGGCGTCGTCCAGAAGCCCATAACGAGCCGGCCGGTGCCGTGGGTGCAGATCTGACCGGCTGGGCAGTCTTCCCGAGAGGAAGTCTGATCCGGCTGACAGCGGAGTCTCCCGAGGGCTCAGCCCAATGCTCTGCACACAATAAGAGCTCAGTAGATACCGCTGAGGACGACGAGTGCCGGACGAACCTTACTTGGAGTCTCTGCTCCCCTCGTTGGCTTTCCCCACTCTAGTCTGTAAGCTCGCGTGGGCGGGGAATTCGTCTACCGCGTCTATTTTTTGGCACTCGCCCAGGCGCTTAGTACGGTGTTGGGCACGCGGCGGGCGCTCATGAAATACCACCGACCGATCCACTGGCGTCTGTTGTTGGACTCCGAACTTGGTTGTTGGGTTTTTTTTCCTTGTTTGGTATTTACGTTATGTCAATCAGTCAATCGATCGTATCTATTGAGAGCTTACTGCGCGCAGAACACCGGGAGCCCGTCGGTGGGTAGGGATCGTCTCCCTCTGCTGCCGAACTGGACTTCCCAGGTCCAGTGCGGTGCTCTGCACACAGAAAGCGCTCAATAAATACCGCCGAATGAATGAACGCTGTACTGAGTGCTTGGGAGAGGACAGTATAACAGAGTCGGCAGACGCATTCGCCGCCCACAGCGAGCTGAGGGTCCGGAGGAGGAGACGGACATTAATATGAAAAAAAATCAACTATGAGTGAGCTCTGCAGGCAAGCGGGCACAGTTGGAGAATAGAAGGGGACCCACGGCGGAACCCCGAAGGACTCGAAGTTCTCGTTCACGGCTCCGCAAGGGAGCGATTCGATAAGTCCCGGATAAAAACGCCTCTTTTTAAACAGCGGCCAGTAAGAGAGGTGATGGGTAAAGCATTCTTGCTGTTGTCGTCTCCCCCCGGGTTGTGGATGTCAGACTTCCACGATGATTACACTCCCGCAGACTGAACCTTAAAGTTGCCCAATTATCCAAATAATTGGCCTCATCCAGGCCTCCCAGTCAGGTTCTTCAAGTCCCCAGAGCGGATTCTTTTCTCGGGGGGAATTCGTCCGGGCGTTCTGCCTGACTCAGACTACCCGGGGATTGTCCGACCTTCGCTTCACCGTCTCGGCGTAGATAATTATGATAATATTATAAATGATAAATGATAATTATGGCATCGGTTAAGCGGTCGCTGCGCGCCGGGCTCTGTGCTAAGCAGATCGGGTTGGACGCAGTCGCCGTCCCACCTGGGCTCACGGTCTCCGTCCCCGTTTTCCAGATGAGGTAACTGAGGCCCAGAGAAGCGAGGCGACATGCAGGGCAGACGGGTGGCGGAGCCGGGATGAGAAGCCGTGACCTTCCGACTCCCAGGCCCGGGCTCTAACCAGCACACCGTGCTGCCTCTCCGCTTACCTGTGACCAAAAAACGTAAACGGTTTTTCCCGGAGGGTCGGCAGCAGGGTATTCACGATCTCCTCGACGAGACCCGCCATGTCCGTTGCAAAAGGCTCGTGACTTCGCGATTCTCTCCCCGCAAGCCGTATAGCAGACACTGGGGACGGGAGAGGGAGAGTTACCAGCCGAGAACCTCCCAGGCCATAGATTCACCGAACGCCAACAGTCCATTGTGACAGCGCTCGGTCTGAAAACTTCCTGGATAGGAATAATCATCACAATTATGGCATTCGTTAAGCGCTTCCCACGTGCCCGGCACTGTACTAAGCGCCGGGGTGGACAGCAAGCCAATCGGGTTGGTCACGGTCCGCGTCCCACGGGGGGGCTCACGGTCCCCGTTTTCCAGATGAGGGAACCGAGGCCCGGAGAGGTGAAGTGACTGGCCCGAGGTCACACGGCAGACAGGTGGCAGAGCCGGGATCAGAACCCAGGCCCGGGCTTTATCCACAAAATCACAGATGCTTGAGGTTAGGGGCAAATCACGTCGATCTCTCTATTATTTTATTCTATGCACGTATTCGGATTATTATTACTTATGTATTATTTTCACCTTATCTGGAAAATGGCGATTAGGACTCGGAGGCCCACGTGGACTTGATCACCTTGGATCTACCCCAGGCGCTTAAAACAGTGCCTGGCACATAGTAAGCACTTAACAATAACCATTAAAACAAAAAATCGGTTGAGTCTCCCGGGTGCTCACCGTACGCAGAGCGCTGTGCTAAGCGCCTGGGGGACTGCCCTACGACGGAATTGGCAGACAGGTTCTCGGCCCTTACGGGACAAAGACTTGTGTCCGACCCGCTCGTCTTCCTGCGTCTTCCCCCAGGGCTCAGGACGGCGCTCGGCACATAGTAAGCGCTTCACGGATACAGAACGGTTCTGATCTTGAGGAGCACTCCGTTGTTTTCAGGCTCAAAAACTTCCCCTTCCCTTCTCGTGAGGCGTCTCTGCAGCCAGTGAGCGCTCGGTGAATATTACCGACCGACCGACCGACCGACCGAGCTCGTCCGCCGGTGACCGGGAGGCTACCCACCTTCGATGAGATGAGGAAAATCTTTGCCCCATTTCGCAAAATAGACGGATCCGCCTCCTCCCCAAGGAAAACAGATCAGCCTGAAAAGGGCATCCGGGCGTCGGTACATGCAGTTCACCAGCTTTTTCATCCTAGGTCATTATAAAAGAGTTTGTTTTTAAAGGAGAACCTTAATATAATTCCTTCTCCCGCTCCTCGCTCTACCGTCCGTGACTCCTTTCCCCCTTCACGTCGGTCGGACCCCCCCTCTCCGCCCCCTCCCCTCTTCCCGCTCCCCGCGGGCACGGATAATAAAATCCCGGCTCCGCCGCCGCTCGTCTGCTGTGTGACCTCGGGCGAGTCGCTCCGCTCCTCTGGGCCGCAGCGACCGCGTCCGTAAAAATGGGGATCGAGACTTGTGAGCCCCACGTGGGACGGGGACTGGGTCCGACCCCATTTACACGTATCCACCCCGGCACTTGGGACAGTGCCCGGCACGTGGTTGGCGCTTAATAAATATCATTATTATCGCTATTATCATTATTTCAGGTCGAGGCCCAAGAACCGGCCCCGGTGCCCAACGTTTAGCTTTTGCCAGCCCCCTCTTCCCACACCCCAGGCTCTCCAGTCTCCCTTTTTTTTTTTGCCCCATTCCTGGCTTTCCTTTTCTAATGCTATTTCATTCATTCGATTTTTTTATCGAGCACTTAGTGTGTGCAGAGCACTGTACTAAATAATAATCATCATTCTGGCATTTGTTAAGGGCTTACTATGTGCCAAGCACTCTTCTAAGCGCCGGGTAGATCGAGGCAATCGGGTTGTCCCACGTGGGGCTCACAGTTCTAATCCCCATTTTCCAAATGAGGTAACTGAGGCACAGAGAGTTGCCCCAAGTCACAGGGCCGCTAAGTGGCGGAGCCGGGATCAGAACGCACGACCTCCGACTCCCAGGCCCGTGCTCCTTCCACTGAACTAAACGCACGGGGGATTACAAAATAAAAACGAACGTTCCCGGCTCACACCGAGTTTACGGTCTAGAGAGGGCGAAAGGCATCACGAAATAAATAAAATCTTGAATTAATAAATGACAGATAGGGGCATGAGTGCCGGGGGGCTGGGAGAGGGGATGGATAGAGGGAGCTGTCTTTGGCAGCTCGACCTCACGAGGGACTTGTCAGGACATTTCGCGGGGCGAAAGAGGTGGTTGCCCTTCCCTCCGAGTCCCCGCGCCCGCCAACGTCCACGGTTTTTTCTTTTCCCCCCAAAACGCACAAAAGCGGTGAGCGGCGTCGAAGCCCTTGTCTTTTCGTCTGCCCGGCGTCGGCAGCAAGGTCCGGTTTTCTGGGGAGGAGAAGGCTTAGCGGGCCCGGGGTGGCTCATTCCCTCGCAGCACTGTGCCGAGCGCTCGGCAGGCGAGGCGAGGCGAGACGAGACGAGGGGCGACGGTGAGCGCCGACGCCAGAAGCGGCGCCGCCCCGCCGGGAGCCGCAGGAGCTGAGTTCTAATTCAGACCCCGGGGGAGGGGGGGGCCTTCCAGGGGGCGGGGCCGGAGGCCGGTGACGTCAGGGAGAGGGCGGGGCTTCTTCCAGGGGGCGGCCCGCGGCGTCACCGGGGGGCGGGGCTTCTCCGGGGGCGGGGCCGGGCGGGCGGTGACGTCACGAGGGGAGGGGCGGGCGGTGACGTCACGGGGGCGGGGCTGCGGGCCGTCGGCGGTGCGGGGTCCGGAGCCAGGTCAGGAGCGGGGGCGCGCGCGCGCGGGGGGGGGGTCACGGCCAGCCCCCCTCCATCCTACTTCTTCACCGCCTGCCCGGCCCCGTACTGAGCGCCCCTCCCCCCCATCCTCCTTTCCCCGCTGTCCGCTTGGGAGTTTGGGGGAGGGAGCGGCCATCCTGACCCCCCCTCCCCCATCCGACCTCCCTCTCCTGCTCCCCGTTGCAGAATTTGGGGGAGGGGAGCGCTGCCTGCTGCCAGAGACTCGATCGATCGATCGATCGATCGATCCCTGGAATTGGCTGAGCGCTTACTGTGCGCGGAGCGCTCGGGAGAGTGCGGGGCGACGGAGTCGGTAGCCACGTTCCGTGAAACGGGGATGAAGGCCGCATTGCCCGCGTGGGACAAAAGGATCATAATAATAATGTTGGTATCCGTTAAGCGCTTACTATGTGCAGAGCGCTGTTGGTATTTGTTAAGCGCTTACTGTGTGCAGAGCACCGTTCTAAGCGCTGGGGTAGACACAGGGGAAGCAGGTCGTCCCACGTGGGGCTCACAGTCTTCATCCCCATTTTACAGATGAGGTCACTGAGGCACAGAGAAGTTAAGTGACTCGCCCACAGTCACACAGCTGACAAGTGGCAGAGCTGGGATTCGAACTCATGACCTCTGACTCCAAAGCCCATGCTCTTTCCGCTGAGCCACGCTGCTTCTAAGCGCTGTTCTAAGCTGTTCTAAGCGCCGGGGTAGACGCAGGGGAATAATCGGGTTGTCCCCCACGTGGGGCTCACGGTCTTAATCCCCATTTTACAGATGGGGTAACTGAGGCACAGAGAAGTCAAGTGACTTGCCCACAGTCACACAGCTGACAGGTGTCCCCCCCCCAGTGCTTAGAGCGGCGCTCGACGCGTAGTGAGCGCCTGACGGACAGCATCATCACACTGATAATGTTGGCATCTGTTAAGCGCTCGCTGCGCTGTCGGCGCCGGGGTAGATGCGGGGCGATGGGGTCGTCCCACTCGGGGCTCGCGGTCTTCATCCCCGTTTGACAGATGAGGTCACGGAGGCCCAGAGAAGTGAAGTGACCTGCCCGAAGTCACACAGCTGACAAGTGGCGGAGCCGGGACGATGACGATGATGATGATGTGGGTATCTGTTAAGCGCTCACTGGGTGCGGAGCACCGTTCTCAGCGCCGGGGGAGATGCGGGGTCATCGGGTCGTCCCACGTGAGGCTCACGGTTAATCCCCATTTTCCAGATGAGGTAACCGGGGCCCGGAGAAGTGAAGCGACTCGCCCGCAGTCGCACGGCTGCCAGGTGGCGGAGCCGGGAGTCGAACCCATGGCCTCTGCCTCCGAAGCCCGGGCTCTTTCCACTGAGCCACGCAGGATTAGAACCCACGACCCGGACCCCCCCCCCCCCCAGGCCCGGGCTCTTTCCGCTAAGCGGCGCTGCTTCTCGTACATCTTGTCTACCCGTCCGATCGTTTATCATTGGTATTATTTTTTATTATTATTATTACATTTGCTGAGCGCTTAATACCAGGTAACTAGTCCGGACGCAGTCCCTTCCCACTCGGGCCTGGGAGTCTAAACGTTGTTCTGTCTCGAGCGCTTCTCACAGACCTCTGGGGGCCACCGATCGATCGATCGTGCGCCAAGGGAGGAAGGGGGGTTGGCCCTCTGTAATCGACTGTGGAGTAGTAGGGTGAACCTTGGGCAAGTCACTTCACTCCTCTGTGCCTCAGTCAGCTCATCTGTAAAATGGCGGGTGAGATTGCGAGCCCCATGTGGGACGGGGACCGTGTCCATCCCCATTTGCCTGCGTCCACCCCGGCGCTTGCCCGGCACATGGCGGGCGCTTAACCAATACCAACGTTATTATTGTTATTAGCAGGTTTAGGGGAACCGAGTGGTGGCCCGTACTGGGGATACCGTTCAATAAACCCGTTTTAACCTCGGGGCAAGAGAGTAAGACCAGCGTCCTTGTGACTGGCTTGTCTCACAAGTCTCAAAAGTCACTTTTGTCTCAAAAGTGTATGGACTCTTCTCCCCTTGCAGGCCAGCTTTTGCTTCGCTTTTTATGTATCTGTTCAGCTTTTTCCTCAGCTTCTGGGACTCCGTCCTCTCCCCGTTCTCCTCTTATCTCTCCGTCCGTTCATTCTCAGTCCCCTTCGCGGGCTCCTCCTCTGCCTCCCACCCCTTAGCAGTGGGGGTCCCTCGAGGTTCAGTTCTGGGTCCCCTTCTCTTCTCCACCTAAATCCACTCCCGTGGAGAACTCCTTGGTTCCCGTGGCTTCGACGCCCTCCTCTAGGCGGGCGATTCCCAAATCTTCGTCTCCGCCCCCGATCTCTCTCCCTCTCTGCGGTCTCGCATTTCCTCCCACCTTCGAGGACGTCTCTACCTGGACGTCCCGCTGTCACCTCCGCCTTGACGCATCCCAAACGGGATTCCTTATCTTCCCACCCGAACCGTGTCCTTCCCCCGACTCTCCCGTCGCTGTAGACGGCACCACCGTCCTTCCGGCCTCACGGGCCCGTAATCGTGGCGTTTACCTTTGACTCCTCTCTCTCGTGCAACCCGCGTATTCAATCCGTCACTAAATCCTGTCGGTTCGACCTCGACGGTATCGCTAAAACGTGCCCTTTCCTCCCCATCCAAACGGCCACCACGTTAATCCAAGCGTTCACCCTCTCTCGCCTTGATGACCGCGTCAGCCTCGTCGCTGACCTCCCAGCCTCCCGTCTCTCCCCGCTCCAGTCCGTGCTTGGCTCTGCTGCCTGGATCATTATTCTACAGAATCATTCTGGCCACGTTTCCCCACTCCTCAAGTGCCTCCAGGGGTTGCCCATCCACCTCGGCCTCAAACGGAGACTCCTCGCCGGCGACTTTAAGGCCCTCGATCGCTTTGCCCCCTCCTTCCTCACCTCACCACTCTCCTGCTCCCATCCGGCCCGCACGCTTTGCTCCTCTAATGCCAACCTTCTCTCTGGGCCGCCGTCTCGTCCACCTCGCCGCCGACCCCTCGCCCGCGTCCTGCCTCCGTCCTGGAACGCCCTCCCTCCTCAAATCCGCCGGACAGTGACTCTCCCCCTCCTTCAAATCCTCCCTGAAGGCCCGTCTCCTCCCGGAGGCCTGCCCGGACTGAGCCCCTCTTTCCTCTTCTCCCGCTCCCTTCTGCGTCGCCCCGACTTGCTCCCTTTATTCATTCCCCCCTCCCGGCCGCTCAGCACTTACTTACGTAGCCTTAATTCATTTATTTATAATAATGTCTGCCTCCCCTCCAGACTGTAAGCTCGTCGTGGGCAGGGAATGTGTCTGTTACAGTGAACTTTCCCAAGTGCTTAGTAGAGTTCTCTGTACACAGTAAGAGCTCAATAAATACGATTTTTACTGACTACTGTGTACCAGGAACTGTCTACCCCAGCGCTTAGAACAGTGCTCTGCACATAGTCAGCGCTTAACAAATACCAACATTATTACTAAGCGCTGGTGTAGATAGAAGTTAATCAGTTCGGGCACAGTCCCTGCCCCGCGTGGGGCTCACGGTCTCAATCCCCGACGAGTTAACCGAGGCCCAGAGAAGTTAGGTGACTCGCCCACGGTCACACGGCAAACAAGCGGGCGAACCGGGACTAGAACCCAGGTCCTTCTGACTCCCTGGCCCGGGCTCTACCCGCTGGACCAAGCCGCGTCCCACGCTGTTTTTGCTTTTCTAACGGTTCTGGATCTGACTTATCGGATCGGCTGGTTTTCCTAAACCCGCGCTTAGAACCGGACGGTTCGGGCTGCCCTATTTCAGGCCGGATGTCGTCGGGCGGGAGATAAGTTTAGAGAAGGGTAAACCGAAACCCTCGGGGCGGCCGAGTGGCTTAAGATGGTGTCGGAGCCCTGGCACGGGCAGCGTCTCGGAGGGTCGAGCTTGGCAGAACCACGCGAGGGATAAATAGGGTGAGTGTGGAACGTGGAATTGTCCCCGTCCTTCATTCATTCCATTTATTTTGCGCGCACTGCGTGCAGAGCCGTGAACGACACCGTTCACAAAACCGTAAGCAGAGTAAGCGCCCGACACGTGCCGTGATAATGATAATAACCACTCCCTCGGCTCTCGTGGATCTGTATCAATCAGTGGCGTTTTTCGAGCGCTTGCCGTGTGCAGGGTCGTCTTCCCTGTGCCTTGTTCTTGACTCCCTTGTCCCTGAATCCTGCCTCGTGCTTTTCCTTCGGCTGGGAACATCCTCCGCTTCCACTCCTCCAGACCACGGCCCCCTCCCTCCTCAGGGCCCTTTTCCCGTTTCGTTTCTCCTCTTCCCGGGGCAAATCTCCTCAAGGAAATCTCGACCCTTGAAGCACAGTGATACCTCTCCTCAGCCCCGCAACACTTATACCCACATCTCTGTACTCTGCCATTTTCCCTCTCTGTCATGAGTTGAATTGATTTTTATTGCTGTATTGTATCTGTTGATTTTTATCGCTGCGTGTACATTCCAACCGCTCAGTGCAGTGCTCTGCACACGGTAAGCGCTCAGTAAAGGCGATCGACTGAGCGTTCCCCGCAGCCCTCTTCTATTCACCGCCTCCCACTGCAGCACGGCCTAGCGGCTGGAGCCGGGCCTGGGAGTCAGAAGGTCGCGGGTTCTAATCCCGGCTCCGCCACTCGTCGGCTGGGTGACCTTGGGCGAGTCACTTCACTGGGCCTCAGTTCCCTCATCTGTCAAGTGGGGATGAGGACTGTGAGCCCCACGTGGGACAGGGACCGTGTCCAACCCGCCTATCTCGTATCCAACCAAGGACCCAGAGCAGTGCCTGGCACGTAGTGAGCGCTTAACAAATACCCTGATTATTATCATTCTGTCCTTTTACAATTTACTTGAACTGCATTTTGAGCACTTCCTCCTATTGTAAATTCTCTCTCTCTCTCTCCTCTGTTAGATTGTAAGTTCCTTGTGGGGCAGGGGATCAGATTGTCTACCTCTTTCCTCTTTTGTAGCGTTTAATGCGGTATCAAACACTAGTGGGTATTAGTGAGTATCGTCTACCAGTCGGAGTCCGCAAGAGAAATGAAGGTCTGCCCCCGGGATTCTGTGTAATTTGTAATCGTTGTCGGTTCGTCCCGAAAACAAAGATTTCCCCGTGACCTAAAGTAAATTGGAGGGTGGGGAAACTGAAGAGAAGCAGATCAGGCAATAACTCTAAAAGAATTATAGTGCCATTTGACTCTTTTGGGGTTTTTTTAATTGACATTTGTTAATCGCTTACTGTCCCAGGCGCTGTACTAAGCGCTGGGGGAGATACGAGCTAATCAGCTTGGACACAGTCCGTGTCCCACCTGGGGCTCACTGTCTTAATCCCCAGAATAATAATAATAACTCTAGCATTTAAGCGCTTACTATGTGCCAAGCACTGTCCCAAGCTCAGGGTAGATCCAAGGGAGTCAGGTTGGACACGATCCCTGTCCCGCATGGGGCTCCCAGTCTTAATTCCCATTTTACAGATGAGGGAACAGAGGCCCAGAAAAGGGAAATGCTTTGCCCAGGGTCACATAGCAGACGTGGTGCAGCTGGGATGAGAACCTTCTGACTCCCAGGCCCGGGCTCTATCCATTAGGCCCTGCTGCTTCTCCTATTCTCTCTTCTATCTCTAAATAATAATAATAATAATTGTGGTATTTAAGCGCTTACTAGGTGCCAGGCACCGTACTAAACGCTGGGGTAGATACAAGCAAATCGGGTTGAGCGCAACCCCTGTCCCACGTGGGGCTCACAGTCTCCATCCCCACTTTACAGAAAAGGGAACTGAGGCCCAGAGAAGTGAGGCGAGTTGCCCCGGGTCACTCAGCCAAGTTCATCTCCCCACTGTATATTTGGTTTTCCGGGGCCTCTGTTTGGGAATTTGCTTTAGGCAAACAGAAGTAACTCCTCCGGTGCAGAGGGAGAGGGGAGCAATAGGACTTGTGGAAAAGAGCTGGGAATGCTTGCGGGAATGATTATCCTCTGTTTCAGAGCTGTCGGAAGAACATCATGGAAAAGCAGGTGATTAAGTCGGTCGAGGAGCGAACGTTCCAGTATCAGGACTCCCTCCCGCCTCTGCCCGTACCGTCCCTGGAAGAGTCGCTGAAGAAATACCTGGACTCAGGTACGGCTTTGGGATCTTCTGCTTCAGAGGCCGTGTGGTCTAGCGAATAGAGCACGGGCCCCCGGGAGTCAGAGGACCTGAGTTCTGATCCCAGCTCTGCCGCTTGTCTGCCGTGTGATCTTGGACAGGTCACTTCACTTCTCTGGGCCTCCGTTACCTCCTCTGGAAAATGGGGCCGAAGACCGTGAGCCCCCCGTGGGGCGGGGCCTGCGTCCAGCCTTTATAGCCGTGTCTACCCCGGCGCTCGGAACAGCGCCTGGCACCTAGTGAGCGCTTGACAGATGCCATTAAAAACTAGTACTCGGCATGTTTCTGTCAGGAAAACGTCCAGTGGGGGGAGGGGGTGGGGGTTATTAAGCGCGGTGGTAAGTACAAGATAATTAAGTTGGGCGGAGTCCCTGTCCCATATGGGAAGCAGCGTGGCTCAGCGGAAAGAGCCCGGGCTTCGGACACAGAAGTCACGAGTTCGACTCCCGGCTCTGCCGCTCGTCAGCGGTGTGACCGTGGGCAAGGCACTTCTCTGTGCCTCAGTTACCTCATCTGTAAATGAGGATTAACCGTGAGCCTCACGTGGGGCAACCTGATTATCCTGTATCTACCCCAGCGCTTTGAACAGCGCTCTGCACGTAGTAAGCGCTTAACAAATACCAACGTTATTCTATGGGGTTCACAGCCTCGGGGAAGAGAGAACAGGTAATCGCCATTTGAGGAAACAGGCACAGAGAAGTAAAGTGATTTGCCCAAGGTCACACGCAGCAGGCGAGGGCCAGAGCCGGGATCAGAACCCAGTTCCCCCGACTCCCAGACCGGTATTATATTATAGGATTTGCCCTCTGTTCCTCGAGCATCTAGTATTAATGTCGGTCTCCCCCTCCAGACTGGGTGTGCCAGGCACTGCGCCAGGCACTGGGGTAGATACAAGCAAATCAGGTCGGACCCAGTCCCTGTCCCAAAATGGGCTCGCATTCTTCATCCCCTTTTTACAGATGAGGAAACTGAGGCACAGAGAAGTGAAGTGAGTTGCCCAAGGTCACACACCAGACCAGGGGCAGATCCGGGATTAGAACCCGTGACCTTCTGACTCCCAGACCCGGGCTCTCTCTATTAGGCCGTGCTCTGAGCCCCATGTGGGACAGGGATTGGGTCCACCCTGATTAACGTGAATCTACCCGGCGCTTAGAACGGTGCTCGGCACAGAGTAAGCGCTTAATAAGTGCCATTATCATCATTAAGTGGCATTGGGTCAAGGGGTTAGGAGAGTGAGTCTGGTTTTGTTGGCAAGAAGGGCTGCCCAGAGAATTTCCAGTTTCCCTGTTTTCTAGGGCAGCAGTGTGCCCTAGTGGAAAGTGCCCAGGCCTGGGAGTCAGAGGACCCAGGTTCCACCTCTCGCCTGCTGTGTGACCGTGGGCAAGTCGCTTGACTCCTCTGGGCCTCAGCTTCCTCCTCCGTAAAATGGGGATGCGATACCCCTTCTCATCCCTTCGTTCAGTCGTATTTATCGAGCCCTTGCTGGGTGCGGACCACTGTACTGAGCGCTTGGGAGAGTACAATACACCAACAGACAGTCCCATCCCCTGCCCACGACGGACTCAGTCTAGGGGAGGGGAGGCGGACATCATTATAAATAGGTAAATTACGGATCTGTCCATAAGTGCCGTGGGCCGGGCGTCCCGGGTGGGCCAGGGATCGGGTCCCAGCCGGTCGTATCGAATCCCGCCCGGTGCTTGGCACGGGGCAAGCACTTCGACGCGACCATTATTCGTCGTTTCACACGTTCGTCGCTCTGAGCAGGGCAGGGCAGTGAATAAAAATGTAAATGAGAGCCCGATTGCAAAGAGCAAATAGAGCAGGCTGTGAATAAAACTTAATCAGATGCAGAGGCACCGCCAGGATGTCGCAACGGCTGCTTTCGGAACAGGCGCCGGGCACGTTGTAAGCGCTCGGTAAATACGACTGAATGAAGGAACGGATGGACGAATGAATGAAGGTGGAGCCCGGCGATTACGGAGAGAAACGGGAGAGGGTCTAGGAAACGGGGGTGAAAATGGAGGAAGGAAGGAAGGTTCTTCCTAAAAGGGAAGAGGAGAGGGTGTGGAACTTGGAGAAGAGGAAGAGACTGATGATGGGGATGATGGTATTCGTCAAGCGCTCCTAATGTGCCAGGCAGTGTGCTAAGCGCCGGGGTAGATTCAAACAGACGGGGTGAGACACAGTCCCTGCCCCACATGGGGCTCGCGGTCTTAATCCCCATTTTACCGATGAGAGAGCTGAGGCCCAGAGATGCCAAGTGACCTACCCAAGGTCACACGGCACACAAGTGGCGGAAGTGACCAACCCTTCTCACCTCCGATGGGTTTCTTTGGGGAGGATGCCGAGTGATTGCGGGGTCCCTTGAGGACCAGGCAAGAGAGGATGGGGTTTGTTAAAAAAAAAAACAAAAAAAAAAAACAACGAATGAACGACGGCAGAAAAAACCCCAGCAGGAGGAATTGTGGTTGGACACAAAGAACAACTTCCTGACTGGGGTAACCGAGGCACCGAAAGGTTAAGTGACTTGCCCAGGTCGCACAGCAGATTGGTGGCAGAGCTGGGAGTATCACGCAGGTCCTCTGATTCCCAGGCCCGTGCTCTTCGAGAGCACCACGGCGCAGTGGATAGAGCGCGGGGCTGGGAGTCAGAAGGTCACGGGTTCTAATCCCGGCCCCGCCATGCGCCTGTTCCGTGACCGTGGACAAGTCACTTCACTTCTCCGTGCCTCAGTTATCTATAAAATGGGGGGTGAAGGCTGGGAGGCTCAGGAGGGAACCGGGACTGTGTCTAGCCCCATTTCCTTGTATCCAGTCTTCCTCCTCTTCTACATGTGTCGCTTTGTCTGTGAGCGGCCCCGTCTGTGGGAGCGGCTATCAAGAAGCGCCGCGGATAAAATTTGATTGTTTACGCTTATTCGTTGCTTCTCTGTCACCGTTTTTTGGTTTTTTTTTAAAATAGTGAAACCATTCGCCACTAATGAGGAATATCAGAGAACTCAAGAAATAGTTGCCAAGTTTCATCGCGGAATTGGACAGGCGTTGCACCAGAAGTTACTGGAACGGGCAAAAGGAAAAAGGAATTGGGTAATTCTCGTTTACTGGTCCACGTGGCCGGTTTAGACGACCTTTTGTAGCTCCGGTTCTCAACTGTTACTTCCTTGTAACACAGAGCAGCCCTGGCTCCAGTTAGATCGATGTCTCTAAAAACCTTTAGAGCCTTAAATGGGTTTGAACCTCAGATTCTGTTTCTCAAGGAATTGCCCTTTATTATCTCCTTCATTTTTCTTTTTTTATGGTATTTAAGCGCTTACTATCTGCCAGACACTGTACTAAGCCCTGGGGTTGATTCAAGGTTGTCAGGTTGGACACAGCAGTGCCTGTCCCGCGTGGGGCTCACAGTCTCAATCCCCATTTTACAGATGAGGTAACTGAGGCCCAGAGGAGGGAGGTGATTTGCCCAAGGTCACACAGCGGACAGGTGGTGGAGCTGGGATTAGAACCCAGATCCTTCTGTCTGCCAAGCCCTTGCACTATCCATTAGCCCACACTGCTTCTTTGGATAACATTACAAAGAACTGGTCGGGAAAGGTTCTTTTTTTTTTCCATCCGGATTCATCTCCCCACTCTTCAGTGATAACAGACGTAACATATATGTTACGAAAAGCAGCGTGGCCTAGTGGAAAGAGCAGGGGTCTGGGAGTCAGAAGACCTGGGTTCTAATCCCGGGTCCAGCACTAGTCTGCTGTGTGACCTTGGGCAGGTCACTGCACTTCTCCGGGCCTCAGTTCCCTCATCTGTAATATGGGGATTGAGACTGTGAGCCCCCTGGGGGGACGGGGCCTGTGTCCAACCCGATCTGCTTGTATCCGCCCCAGCGCTTAGTACAGTGCCTGGCACAGAGTAAGCGCTGAACAGATACCATTATTATAATGTCATCATTGTTATTCTCCCTGCCTCAGTTACCTCATCTGTAAAATGGGGATTAAGACCGCGGGCCCCACGTGGGACGTGGACCGTGCCTGACTCGATTATCTCAAGCAGCACTTATTACAGCAAAAACTTAACAGATACCCTTAAAAAATGATGTATGTTAAGGGGGGAAAAAAAATCCCTGCTTCTCATGCATGGGTGCGACAGATCTTCAGAGGCCTCTGGGACGGAATTAAACCCAGACACGCACCAGGCCAGGGAGTGGGCAGAGCGTCGCCGCTCCCGGGATACCGACAGCCTGATCAACAGGCTTGGCGCCCTGACACCCGGCCAAGCACGCAGAGGGCGGTGAGATGGGGCAGTGTGGGAGGGGGACGGCAAGACCGGGCAGCGGAGCCTCCTGAGCTGAATCCGGGGAGGAGGGAGAAGTGGGAGAGAGTGGAGAAATCCCTCCATCTTGGGGGGCTTCGCCGCTGAGGTGAGAGCAACCTGAGAGGGCCGAGGGGGAGGAGAGAGATGAGAGGTTCTCGTTGAGGTAGAAGCTCGGGCCTCTGATGGCGACAGTGGACAGGAGGGGGTAAGAAGGAGGTAGCCAAACCGGCGACTTCCTCCCCCCGGCTTCAGGTTTCCCCAGAGCCTCCGCTCTACCAGCCGGTCGCCGCCTAGGTCGTCAGCGAGCCACAAGGCTTACTCTGGCGGGAGACGTCGACCCGCTCCCCTTCTCGTAGGGAGACATTTGCAGCCCACGTGGGTATAAACCGAGCCGTCGGGTCATTTCGGGACACGGTAGACATCGAGCCGAGCTCTTCAGTAACCACACTTCTTAATTCTCTGTCTTCCCGATTCAGTATCATGCTTGACCGGCACAAGCTTTGTAGACATTGAGGCTCAAATTCATTCATTCATTCATTCGATAGTATTTATTGAGCGCTTACTATGTGCAGAGCACTGTACTAAGCGCTTGGAATGTACAAATCTGTAACAGATAGAGACAGTCCCTGCCCTCCGACGGGCTTACGGTCTAATCGGGGGAGACGGACAGACGAGAACAATCGCAATAAATAAATACCGTCGACCGATTGAGGACTTTTGCTTTATCTTCTATCTTTGAGGACTCAATTTACAGTCTGAAAATAACATGTCCCCGGAACACCCGCGGAGCTTTTAATTGGATCGACATGTGTGAGCAGGAAATTCTAGCAGCTGCGGTTGTAAGGGAAGACAACTCACCAGAGACCGAAGCACTGAACACTGAAGAAGCCCCTCTAGCAGAAAATGCCTGTTTCTCTGAAAAGTTTTTTTGATACTTACGATTTAGTAGTTAAAACAGTTCGAGAAACAAGACTTTTCATCATTTTCACTAGATAGATATGTATTGGATGCTCACCGTCTGTCTAAAACCCATGAAAATTACCGGGCCTCTCATTTTTTCCCTTTCTTCCTCTCCTGCACATAGGGGAATGCTCCCCTCTCTTTCTCTTTCCCCTCCCTCCCTTTGTCATACTTTCTCTCTCCTTCCACTTTCATGTTCCCCCTCTCAGTCTTACTCTCTCCTGTACCAAGGGATATTCATCTCTCTTTCTTTCTCTCTCCACCTGTCTTGCTGCTTTCTCCTTCCACGTCCCCTCCTCTGTCACGCACCCCTTCTCCGCCCCGGTCTGAAGAGGAACAGTGAGATTGCCAGCTAAAAAGCAATCCGAATGCATATTTTCTTCTACATTACTTCATTTCACCTCATTAGGTGACAGCCATGCACGATTCCTTTTTATGTTGCGGACGTTTTTACAGTCTGGAACAGAAACCAGACGGATGAACCAGTTCATCCACTCATTCGGTCGTATTTATTGAGTGCTTACTGTGTGCAGTGCAGTTCATCAAAAGAGTATTTTTAACTACTCTCTGGAGCACGCGCAATCTTCTAAGTCTTCCTTAGGCGCAACCAGAAATTTTCAGGAGGTTAAATTGTTAGTAGGAAATACTAACCGCCCCTTTAATCAGCCTGCAGTTAAGTGGTTTCACCTTTTCGGAAACTCGTTGTGATTCTACTCTCGATCTCTTCCAGCTGGAAGAGTGGTGGTTGAACGTGGCTTATTTGGATGTTCGCATACCGTCGCAGCTGAATGTGAATTTCGCCGGCCCCGCGGCCCACGTCGAACACTATTGGCCTCCAAAACCAGGCACGCAGTTAGAAAGAGGATGTCTATCTCTCTGGTATAACCTGAACTACTGGCAATTAATAAAAAAGTAAGACTCATTTTTTTTTACGGTATTTGTTAAGCGCTGACTACGTGCGGGCACTCCAGTGGGGTAGATATGAGCTAATCAGGTTGTCCCACATGGGGCTCACAGTCTTAATCCCCATTTTATAGATGAGGGAACTGAGGCTCAGAGAAGTTAAGAGATTCTACCCCAGCGCTCAGTTCAGTGCTCGGCACAGAGTAAGCGCTTAACAGATACCTCAGTTATTATTGTTACTGTTATATCTCAAAACCTAGGTGGCATCGGCATAGATTTACTGGGGTCTAGTAAATTGTATTTCCCGCAGTGGGGATGGAGCCCAGTCGTGTGGTTGTTCGGTGTTGAATTCTGAGCCGCCACTCAATTTCCTGCAAACATTTTTTGTTTTTAGAGAAAAGCTGGCCGTTCATAAAGTTGGAAACGTTCCTCTAGACATGAATCAGTTCCGAATGCTGTTCTCTACCTGCAAGGTTCCAGGAGTTACTAGGGATTCAGTCGTCAACTATTTCCGGACGGGTAAGGAAACGTACACCTGACCCTCTCTTTTTAAAGGAAGAACAGAGGTTACCAAATTGCTCCCGAATGAGGAGGAGGCCCCTAGTTTAAAAATAATCCCCTAAAATCTCCCGTTTCTGAAGGAGAAAAATAGCTCAGCTCTCAGATTCACCATTTCTCTTACCTCTGTGGTGTCTCGCTTGTTTTTTGTCTTGGCGGGTCCTCCCTTTTCCTCTTCCCCAGTTTTTCTTCCAAGTGATGAGGAAGCGATCAAGTGAGGAGGCCCGGCTGGAGGAGGCCTCAGGAGTGAAAAGCCTTAAAGGCCCGGGAGACACACAGGACTAGAGATGAGAAGAGTGGGAGTCATGCAGGGCAGAAAGCAAACATAGGCCTTCAGGCACCAACTGCAGTATTTACTGAACCCTTTCTGCGTGTATCAGAGGGTGGGGAGAGTACAACAGAAATCCTGCTTTTTCTCTCGCCCTGAAGATTCCCCCAACCCCTTTCCCAGTTGAAGCCGGTAGTTAGAAGGGGGCTGCCACAAGCCGAGAGGGCCCAACAGTTGATTTCAAGCGAAGCAGCGTGGCTCGGCGGTTAGAGCCCGGGCCTGGGAGTCGGGAGGTCACGGGTTCCGATCCCGGCTCCGCCGCCCGGCCGCCGGGTGACCTTGGGCAAGTCCCTTCGCTCCTCCGGGCCTCATCTGGAAAATGGGGATTAAGACTATGAGCTCCAGGTGGGGCGGAGACTGTGTCCCACCCGCTTTGCTGGTATCCACCCCAGCGCTTAGTACGGGGCCCGGCACATAGTGAGCGATTCACAAATACCATCATCATCATCATCATCATCGTTAATAAAGACCCAGCCCCAAACGTGCAGCAGAGCAGTGGACCGTGGGAAGAAAAGCCACAGCAGCGGATAGACCGGTCGGGGCTGGCTACAGTTTGCTCTCCTCAGTGGCAAAAGAGCAGGTGTCAGCGCTGCAGAGGACTTGCCGCGAGATGGTTGTTGGCTCCAGCCTGTCTTTTCAGTTAAGCCTGTTTGCGCTGATAAGATCTCCCCATCAGAAGCCTCCTCTTCCAACGCCAAGAACCGGTTCCATTATAGTCCCGTCAGGAAGAGGTGGGTGAGGAAGGGCCCTATCTAGTTTTTGATCACTTGGTACCGGGCTGCGCCTCTTGTCCTGGAGCGAGGAGAGGAAGATAATAATGTTGGTATTTGTTAAGCGCTTACTGTGTGCAGAGCACTGCTCTAAGCGCTGGGGTAGATACAGGGTCATCAGGTCGTCCCACGTGAGGCTCACATCTTAATCCCCAGATGAGGTAACTGAGGCACAGAGAAGTGAAGCGACTCGCCCGCAGTCACACAGCTGACGAGTGGCAGAGCCGGGAGTCGAACTCATGACCTCCGACTCCGAAGCCCGGCTCTTTCCACTGAGCCACGCTGCTTCCCATGGCCCTGTTCCCAAGAAGCCCCGGGCTCCGCGGGGCTCTCTCCCTCTTCGTGTCACCTCCTGTCATTCATTCATTCAGTAGTATTTATTGAGCGCTTACTGTGTTCAGAGCACTGTACTGAGCGCTTGGAATGGACAGGTCGGCAACAGAGAGAGAGACAGTCCCTGCCCGTTGACGGGTTCACGGTCTAATCGGGATCACCCGACAGGGCGTGCGAGATGTCGGGAAATCAGCTCCAGAGCTGCTCGTTCACGAAGGGAGACCTTCCCGTTTATTCCTTCTTTCGATCGTATTGATGGAACGCTTACTGTGTGCAGCGCACTGTGCTAAGCGCCAGAGTCACAAGTAGGGCGACAGCGGCCGCTAAAGTGGGGAGTTTCCCTTGAGCGCAGGTTTAAATGGTTTTAGGGAGAAATATAAAACAACAGGCGGGATATTTAAATGGTCCGTAAGCTTTTTTCTTCTTTAAACGGCATTTGTTAAGCACTTACGGTGTGTCAAGCACTGTTCTAAGCACGGGGGTAGATACGAGTCGACCGGGTGGGACACGGTCCCCGCCTGGGCTCACGGTCTAAATAAGAGGGCGGACGGGTATTCGATCCCCGTTTTACAGATGAGGCAACGGAGACACCGAGAAGTTAAGTGAGGTGCCCAAGGTCACACGGCAGGCAGTTGGTGGAGCCGCGGTTAGAACCCAGGTCCTCTGACTCCACTGGGCCACGCTGCTTCCCACCGTGGGCAGGAACCGCGTCTACAGACTCTACTGTACTCTCCCAAGCACTTAGTACAGTAATCTGCACACCGTAAGCGCTCAATAAATACCATTGATTGATCGATTCCATCAATATACCTGTATAATAGCCCTGGATGGCCACTGGGATCACCTTCGTTCACTCAGTTGTATTTATCGAGCGCTTGCTACGTGCAAAGCACTGTTCTGAGAGCTTTTGACCAGGGAGACCGATCAGTTCTCCCGGAAAGGAGCCTCAGAATAGGTAACGGTGTTGTAGGCCTAGAGAATGACGTAGAAAAGTGAATAAAACCTGGTCCAGGGGTTTATCGTTTCCCTCCCATCAACCGAAGACTCTGGGTCAGAGGTCGCGTCCACCGTGTATCTACCCCAGCGCTCAGGAGAGTGCTTGACGCACAGTAAGCGCTTAACAGATGCCGTTAAAAAAAATGTCCCGGTGCTGCTGCTGTTTATCAGTAGCGTTGACTTTGAGGCGCTCTACTAATTCGCCCCTGCTCGCGCTCTTCACTCCTAATCCTTGCGGGTGTAGCCTCCGGGGGCTGCAACTCCCTTCCCCCCCAAATCCACCACATCTCAGCCCTCCCCGTTTTCAGAATCCCCCTAAAATCCCACTTTCCCCGACAGTCTTCCCCAGCTAATTATCTGTACCTCTTATGTGTACCTCTCAACTCTTTGGCCGTCTCTAGCCCTGAGGTATTTATTTATGGTCCTTCAGCACTTAAGTACCTAAGCATGTGTAGTCATCTGAGTGTTCAGATGTGTTTATTCCGATCCCCCGCGTCTGAATTCTTTTTATTAAATGGTATTTGTTAACCGCTTACTCCGTGCCAGGCAGCGTAAGCCTGGAACTGCTTACAGTGTGGATACAAGTTAATTAGGTCGGACGCAGTCCGGGTCCAAGGTGGAGCTCACGGTCTTCATCCCCAGTTTACAGATGAGGACACTGAGGCCCAGAGAGGTGAAGCCACTTGCCCGAGGTCACAAAGCAGACGAGTGGCAGAGCCGGGATTAGAACCCGGGTCCTTTCGACTTCCAGACCTGGGCTCCTTCTGCTAGGCCGGCTCCCCCGTTAGAGCGTAAGACCCTCTTGTGATTCTGTTGTCCTTCCCAGGTCTATTGCTCTAAGGAAGTGCTCCGTAAACACCTCTGACTGATGGATCACTATCGGGAAAGACAAACAGTGAAACGGTTTAGTGGCAGACACTGAGATGAAATGCGGCTTGGCAGAATTGCTCAGAGCAGAACAGTGAACCTTCCTCCTCCTTCCCCTCTTTGGAGGCAAGGTTCATTCATTCATTCATTCATTCAATCGTATCTATTGAGCACTTACTGTGTGCAGAGCACTGTACTAAGCGCTTGGAAAGTACAATTCGGCAACAGATAGAGACAATCCCTACCCGACAACGGGCTCTCAGTCTAAGGACTCACTCCTTTAACCCTCCACCCTCTGCCCCTGCAGCTCCACCAGGGTCAAGGGGGCAGGGGTCATGACCTCAGAGGCCCCATTCACCCGGTCCCAGGCACATTCCTATTATCAGTTTAAAAAAACGTAACATTCGAGTTCCGACCCTTTCATCGGCGACTCACGTTTCTCTTTATACTTTGCTAGGAAACCGGACATCCTTCTAGTAGTTTAGTTGTGGCGAACGTCCGTGCTGATCTTTTTCTCCTCCCTAAACTCCCTCTCCCCCTCCGGACTGTAAGCTCGCTGTGAGCTGGGAACGTGTCTACCAATTTTACTGTACAGTCGACCGCCGATCAATCGTATTTAATGAGCGCTTACTAGGAGCAGAGTATACAGCACAGCGGAGTTGGTAGACAAGTTCCTTGCCCCAGAGCTTACAGTTTAGAGAGTAGATTGGACTGTCCCAGGTGCACACAGTTAGCACTCAAGTACCACTGACTGATTAATCGTGTCTGAGACACGTCTGCGAATGAGAAAGGGAGGGATGGGAAATCCCCCCCCTGCTCCCCAACCCCAAATTGCCGAAGGGCTGGATTCTTCCACGTTCCTCTTCCACCGCCTTGTGGATTTAAAACCAGCCAGAAGCCCAACCCCGAAACACCTTTACCCCGATTTGAAATTCCCCTGGAAGCCAGGTGCAAATTTGGTGTCTGAATGGGGAATTACCTGAATGTTCCTGGTTACTTTTTTATGCATTTGCGGGTCTGTGTTTTTCTAATTTTTTGTTTTGGTTTTCTCTTTTCATGTGCGATCTTGGACCATTGAATGGCTAGCATGTGGGAGCCTGTGGATTTACTCATGTCAAACTTTCTCTGCTCATTTCAGAGAGTGAGGGAGTCACCCCAATTCACATAGCAGTGCTGTGTCGAGGTCGTGTTTTTGTCTTTGATGTCATGCATGACGGTGGTATGCTGACCCCTCCAGAGCTTCTCAGGTTTTCACACTCTTTGCGATTCTCGAGCCTCCCCAGGGCCCTCCCCAGGGCGTAGCATTTTCCTAGAGTTTTGGGCTTGCTTTTGAGAGGATCCGTAGCCTCTGATCCTTGCATCGCTTGGATGGGAAAGGAGGAGTTAATAGTAGGACTGAGCGCTAGGAAACAGGAAGCAGGTGGGAATTAGACCCCCAAAGGCCTCCAGTTGAAATTGGCTGTTTGCGTACCCGTACGTATTTATTTCGATTTGGCAGTAGGCCCTAGGGATTCTTGGTACCGAGTGACCAGTGATCTGAGAGGAACAGGAGTTCTGGCAAAATCAAAGAAAAACTTAAATTTGGGATGAACACCCTCTGTGATTTCTTTTTTAAAGGCTAGGAAATGGAGCGTGCATTTGGGAAAGCCTCCTTTTAAAAAAAAAAAAAAATCTCTGGACTCTAAAGAGAAGAAAACAGTGGGAATGGAATGCAGATGAGAGACTGAATAACTACAGTCGGAACTGAGAAAAGTAATAGGTTTTTAAAGGCCTCAGGGCATCCGATTGTGGAAAAACATTGGCTTGTGTGTGCGTTTGGCTCATAAAGTAGGATTCTACGGGCCAAACCTGCCCCAGGCCTTTTAAAAAGTTTTGGCTACATATGGGTCCTCTGTCATGTCCTTGATTGTTCTTCAAAATAGATTAAATTGCCTTGGGCCACCTCTGTGCCGCTTTTAATTTAAAGGGAAAGCGGGATAGTCCTGCAATTGGAACCCGTCTCAATTTCTTGTTTTGGGTTAGATGGGCTTCCGACAGTTTTCTGCCATATTAAATGGCAGATGATATTTTGTCCACACTAGCCCTCTTTGTATTGCCAGACCCCTTCCTCGGAGATGGAATCCCAGACCGTCATTCCTTGGTGTATCGGGTATGGGTAGAAAGCAGGTTTGAAGCTTTAGGAGTTTCACAACTCTCGTTGAGAGGTACCGTCTCGGTGCAGTATTCGGAGGGTTGAGTTACCCATTCCATTTTCAAGTTACACGGGGTAAATCTGAAGAACGACGAGGACTGAGTTGTCATCTGTGAGAAATGTTTAGTGCCTTAGCTGTCAGAGATGGGGGTTTTGAAGAGGAGACCAAGTATAAGCCGTACATTTTAAACATTTCACTACATTTCCATTATTCAGTCAAGAAGCTTTTGGGAATGCTATTCTGGCTTAGAATAAATCAGTTTCCTCAGAAAGACGCATATGTTTTTAAAGCCAGTACGAATGGACAGGTCGGATAAAGTATCAGTACGGTATCTGTGAAAGAAATGTATTTATGGGAGAATAATTCTTCATTAACTCTTCCCTAGAAAATGTCCATCTCAAACATGAAATATATACTGTTTGCAGAGTATAAATTATGTCAGCCACAAAAACGAACAAATCTCGATCTGCTCAGTCAAGATCCAGTCAGTTTCATCCTAGATATTATTCATTGTTCCTGTTCTCAAGTAAGAGGGAACTAAAACAAAACAAAAGAAAAACCACTCATACAAACCATTCCTTGGGCACAGGCATCGTTTGCCGCAAAAAAGGAATGAATCTTGATCTGCTCAATTAAGACCTAGTCAGTTTTGTCATAAATGTTATTAGCTAGAATAGTTCATCGTTCTCAAGTGAGAAGGAACCAAAAAAAAAAAAAGCGCTTATGCAAACCACTCCTCCCCTTGCTGTTTCTTGGAGAAAATGAATTAGCAGGTGAAAGGGTCTCGTGTGTGTTCTTAATGCTTTAATCTCTTTTTAACACCTAAAGGCAACTTACCTACATCCAAACGACATGCTGCAGAGAGGCTGACGGCCCTGGAGTCGCCGCATTAACCACTGAAGCCCGGACACGTTGGGCAGAGGTCAGAATGAGCATTTCGTGAACTGAGACGTCTTTCATTCATTCCTTAATTCGACTGTGTTTATTGAGGGCTTACCGTGCGCTTACTAAATGCTTGGGAGGAGTCGAGAGCGCCGACCTGGTCATCGAGGGAAGGGAGTTTGGGTATGGAGGCTAAGTAAGGCGTGATGAGTTGAGAAAATTGGATGGGGTCTAAAAATGGGGGAAGGGTACAGATTTACAGGGAGGAAATGTGTGGGAGAGGAGGCGAGTGAAGAGGCTGTGGTCGGATAGAGGGATTTCGGAGTTAGTGAGGGTAGAGATTGAGCAGTGGCTAGAGATGATGAGGTCGAGTCTGTGTCCAAGTTGGTGAGTGGGCGAGGTGGGGTGGAGAAGGAGGGCAACGGAGTCGGCGAGTGATAGAAGGCGGGCGGCGGAAGGGTCATGGGGAACATCTCTGTGGATATTCAAGTCCCCGAGGATCAGTGTAGGCATGGAGAAAGAGAGAAGGAATGTGAGAATGGGAGCAAAATGGTTAAAGAAATTGGAGGTGGACCTCGGGGACGGTAGATGACCGTTGCTAGACTCTGGAATGGATGGTAGAGGCCGATGATATGGGCTTCAAAGGAAGGGAGAGGAAGGTATGGAGGAGGTGGAATGGAGGTGTGAGAAGGAAGCCGCCTCCTTTCCCAGTGAGTCTGGGGGAGCGGGAGAAGATGCCACCCCCCCCCCGGGGAGAGCAGCAGGGGAGACCGTGGCGTGTGGGGAGAGCCAGTTTTCAGTGATGGCGAGGAGGAGTGATTTAGTCAGAAACGGGTCGAGGATGAAGGGAAGCTTCCCCGTGGCGGAACGGAGAAACGTCTTGGGTTGTCTGGTTTGGTTCCGATCCGTTGCGTCTGTGGCACCCTGTCTTCCAGGCACGGGACTACCTGATCGGTCTGGATCAGAAGAATTTAACTCTGCTGGAAAAGATTCAGAGCAGCCTGCTGGTCTACTCCTTAGACGATGCTAGCCCCCAAGTGACCCCTGAGGATTATTCTGAGGTAATTCCATTCTTCACTTGGTTGTCACCCGTATCTTTCTCCAGGAGCTCGAACAAAGATTCCTCCCCCTCTTTCTGTACAGATTCAAAATCGGGCATGTTTTTTTGTCCTCAGACTCTCCCTGAAGAGAGATGACTTGCACATCACTGTTTGACTCCTTAAAGGGAACACGCTGTTCTCTCGCTGTCTGAGCTTCGGTTTGCGATGTCGGGAGAGGTTCACGGCGTTCGTTGAGCGTTTTCTATGTGCGGAAGACTGTGCTAAGCGCTTGGGGGAGTACAGGACAGAGTTGGCAGATGAGATTCCCTGCCCACAGCGAGTTTACGGTCTGGAGGGCGTGATGTTTCCCCACCTCAGGTTTCTGGGGTGACCGAAGGAGATGTTTGTGTCTTTTCCACTGCCTTTCGTGACTCTTCTGCCCTCCAGGCTGCTGCTTCCTGGATTTCCCCCCTCTTTCTCTGCTCTGGGAACCCTCTACACTGAGATGCAGCGTAGCCTAGTGGATAGAGCCATGGGCCTGGGAGTCAGAAGGACCTGGGTTCTGATCCCGGCTCGGCCACTTGCCTGCTCTGTCACCTTGGGCAAGTCATTTCATTTCCCTGGGCCTCAGTTACCTCCGTAAAATGGGGATGAAGACTGTGAGTCCCATATGGGACGGGGACCGGGCCCAACCTGATTTGCCTGTATCCACCCCAGCGCTTCGTGTAGTGCCTGGCGCCGTGTGAGTGCTTAACAAATACCGTAATTATCGGTAACTCCACATTGAAAGCCCAGATTCAAGACAGTGTGTAAACTGATGAGAACTGCTTTGCAGAATCGTAAGGTTAGAAATCCGAAGAGGAACTCGACAGACAGCCGAAGGTTTTCATCGGGGATACCGAGGTGAAAACCGTCAATGAATTCTGTTACCTTTGCAGACCTCCGTCCAAAATGATCGAATACCGTAGTGCGGGAGGCTCACGGGGCAATAAACTTCAGGGCAAACCTGCATGTCTCCCGATCAGTGGGTTTTTTGGTTTGCTTATTTTATGATATTTGTTAAACGCTTACTACGTGCCAAGCACCGTCCTGAGCGCTGCTGTCCAGCGAAGTTAATCAGATCGGGGACAACCCCTGACCCACGTGGGGCTCACGGTCTAAGTAGGAGGGAGAACAGGTACCGAAACCTCATTTTGCAGTAGAGGAAACTGAGGCACCGAGAAGTGAAATGACTTGTTCAAGATTAGAATCCAGGTCCCCTGGTTCCCAGGCCTGTGTGCTTTCCACCAGATCAAAAGGTTTGCTGGTGCTGTTCCGAGTGTATCGTACCTACCGTGGTGTTTAATACGGTGCTTGGCACGTATTAGCTCCGTGGGGGTCAGGGACTGTGTCCAACCTTGTATTAACTTATATCTGCCCCAGTGCTTAGACCAGTGCTTGGCTCATAGAAAGTGCCGATCAAGTATCCCAGTTACCGTAATCATTATTAACCAGTACCGTGATTATGACAAATACCCCAGTTATTATTATTGTCATTAAAAAGATTATTACTCCCAATGTGGCTACTTTCACTGGTGCTCACTTGAGCCCCGAAACTTAATAAATACCAGAATTCCCGTGATTATTACTAATAAATATCCCGGTTGTTGTTATCTTTAAAAAGCTGATTATTCCCGCCACAGGTGCTTTCGCTGGTGCTCGCTGGAGACCCGACAGTTCGCTGGGGTGACAAATCGTACAACCTCATCTCCTTTTCCAATGGAGTATTTGGCTGCAATTGTGATGTAAGTAGAACGGGAAGCCCTATTTTTTAAAAGAATGGTACTGGTTCAGCGCTTACCCGTTTCCTCGACTCACCTCTTCCGTCGAACCCCCACATTCGGTCTGTCGCCAGATCCTGCCGGCTCACCTTTCACAGCATCCTCGGATCCTCCCTCCCTCCCGCATCCGGACGGCTACCACGTTAATCGAAGCGCTCATCCCATCCGGCCTCGACGGCTGCATCAGCCTCCTTGCTGACCTCCCTGCCTCCTCTTTCCCCTCTCCAGTCCGTGTTTGGCTCTGCTGGCCCGGTCGTTTTTCTAGCGGATGTTCATTTGGGTGTCTCCACGCTCTCAAGACCCTCCGGGGGTTGCCCTTCCGGCGCCGCATCCAACAGAAACCCCTCGCCGTCGGCTTTAAAGCCCTCAATCGCTCTGCTCCCTCTTCTCCCTATTTTCTACCCAACCCAAAGCGCTCACCTCGCTCCTCTAATGCCAGCTTACTCTTTGTACCTTGATCTCGTCTGTCTCGTGGCCAGCACCTCGCCCGTGTCCTGTCTCTGGCCTGGAACTCCCTCCCTTTTATTCTCTAACAGACCCTCAGTCTCCCCACCTTCGAAGCCCGATTGAGGGCCCATCTCCTCAAGAGGCCTTCCCCGACTAAGCCCTCCTTTCCTCTTCTTCCCTCCCTCTTCTGAGTCACCCTTACCCTTGAATCTGTACCCTTTATTTACCCCTCGGTCTCACACCACTCATGTCCATCGTTTATTTATTTGGTTGTCCGTCCCTCTAGACTGTCAGCTTGTTTGGGCAGGAAACGTGTTTACCAACCCTGTTGTAGTCTACTCTCCTAAGCGCCAAGTACAGGGATCTGCCCACAGTCGATATATTGATCTTTAATTCCATCAAAAAAAATCAGGGGTACTGACTGAGCGTTTATTCCGTGCGGAGCACTGTACCAAGCGGTTGGGAGAGCACAATAGAGTGAGGGAGAATAGTCCAACCTATGGTTCACCCGGACCTGGTTCCCGGCGGGGCCGAGACTGTGGACACT
Organism: Ornithorhynchus anatinus; assembly: GCF_004115215.2. Classification (NCBI taxonomy): domain Eukaryota; kingdom Metazoa; phylum Chordata; class Mammalia; order Monotremata; family Ornithorhynchidae; genus Ornithorhynchus; species Ornithorhynchus anatinus. The sequence goes on along the minus strand of NC_041740.1, from coordinate 20,769,384 downwards.
AATCTGGGCTCTCCCATGCTTCGAAGGAAACGGAGTCTTTAGCTTCTTATGTGCAGGGATCAATCAGTTAATCGGCGATGTCTACTGCGCACTTACTGGGTACAGAATATTTGGGAAAAATACAGTGCTGCCGAGTTGGAAGACAGGGAACTTACAGTCCAGAGGAGAAAGCAGATGTAAAATTAGATCGGGGATAGAGGAAGGTCGCCTGTCAGGGTATTCACGTACGTACTGTGAGCTCGAGATGAGTATCAAGATCCACAGCCAAGAGCTAGGGACACACCTTTCTGTTTATTGTTTGTACCGTCTCCTTGATCCTTATTCCCGCCCTGCACGCCCAGGCTCCCTTGTCTTTTCGGTACTTCCACTGTGGCTTTACCTTCATTCAGTCGCATTTATTGAGCGCTTACTTTGTGTGTGTCCATGGCTCCAGCCACTGCCGCTGGGTCACCCTTTCCCCTCCATTCCTCTCGGGAGCTGGCTGCTCAGATGCGGAAAGGGACTGTAACCTCGTTATAGGCAGGGAACGTGTGCTAAAACTCTCTTGCACTGTACTCACCCAAGCGCTTAGCCCAGTGCTCTGCCCACAGTTAAGGGCTCAATAAATACCACTGATCGATCGAGATGCGGCGTGGCCCGAGTGGAGAGAGCAGCGGCCTGGGAGTCAGAGGATCTGGAGGAGTGACCTTGGGCAACCTTTTCAAGCCTTTGGGCCTATCTAAGGGACTAAAATAAGCCTTAGGGAGATAGTTCCCCATTAAGCCCATGGAGTGATAGATTTACCCCTTCCTTCCTTCCTTCCTTTCTCCCTCTTCCCCCTTTCCTTCCTCCCTTTCCTCCTTTTCCTTCCTCCTTTTTCTTCCTTCCTTCCTTTCTTCCCTCCCTTTTCTTCCTTCCTTTCTTCCCTCCCTCCTTCCTTCCTCCCTTTCCTCCTTTTCCTCCCTCCCTTTTCTTCCTTCCTTTCTTCCCTCCTTCCTTCCTTCTTCCTTCCTCTCTTCCTTTTCTTCCTTCCTTCCTGCCTAATGGGGAACTTCAGTAAGTTTTGTCCAATTACTCCAGGGAACAACACTTCCCAAGGTGCTAAGGAGTGAAAATCTGGTGTTAACATTTAAGAGTGTGCATTTGGGCGTGTTCAGTATTTCAGCACGATCAGATACAGCATAATGATAGTGCCATTGTTGAAACTAACTCTTAGGAAGAATTGCAGTCTAGTGGAAAGAGCATGGGCCTGGGCGTCAGAGGACCTGGGTGGCTCTGCCATGTGCCTGTTTGTGTGACCATGGACAAGTCACTTTACTTTTCTGTGCCTCAGTTCATCTGCAAAATGGGGATAAAGAGGGTGAGCCATGTGTGGGACAGGGACTGTGTCCAACTTGATTATCTTGTATCTACCCTGGCACTTAATAAGTGCCGGCATATAGTAAGAGCTTAACAAATGCCTTTATCGTTATTATTATTATTAGTGATACTAAGTTGTATCATTTTCTGCATTCAGATTGAAAGAGCAAACTTCATCTCATGAGTTTTCCTATTTTATAATATATCGGTTACGATAGCATACCACCCGGTAGCAGATTAATTTGTCGCATGCATTCTGTAGCTTTCAAATATAGAAAACCTAATTTCCCCACAACAGGTTCAATCTAGTGCGCTAAGAGGAAGGGGGTAGGAGGAACTAAGCAGGTTTTGTGAACCTTGAGGTTTTTAAAGGTACTCATTTTTTTTTCCTTCTCTTCTAGCACGCTCCTTATGACGCTATGGTCATGGTGAGCATCTGCCATTACGTTGATCAGAAGATTTTTGAAACAGAAGGAAGATGGAAGGTCTGTTTGACTAAGAGCCTCCGCATCCCCTTCAACTTTATTTGACATCTCTAATCTGGCACAAATAATATTTACCAGCCTTCTCTGCTCTCAGGGATCCGATAAAGCCCGAGATATACCACGACCAGAAGAGCTCGTTTTCACCGTGGACCAGAGAGTATTAAATGACATCGAAGGTGCTAAACAGCAATACTTTAAGCAGGTGAGCTCGTTTGTTTTCTTTCCGCCTACCGAGAACGAGAGGCAGCCCGGGGAGGTTGGGAACATACATCAAAGTAGAAGGCTCGATCCACGCCCTGGGGAATCCATAAGGCAACGGCGGAGAAGCGAGTTTACAGGTCGCAAATGTTCATCCGGAGCGAAGACAAGGGCAGGGAGATAACGAAACACCAAAGTAATTAAATCAGCTGAGGAACGGGAAGTGGCATGAGTGCCAAGGTGGCCGAGGGGATGGCGTGACCAGGAAGGTGGGAAGGTTAGGCGGTTTGGGCGTTGGCTTTTAGTTAAGTGATCTGCCCAAGGTCACACAGCTTTTAGGAGAACTCGAAGGTGAGAGAGACTGTGATCCGGTGTTAGGGTACGAAAGGGGGGAGGCGGGAGAGATGGAAGTCAAGGGTAAGAGCCAGCTAGAAGGTTTATTTGGAATTAATTATTAATTATCATGTTTGTTAAGTACTATAATAACGATTATGGTATTTGTTAAGCACTTACTAAATAGCAGGTACTGTACTAAGCGCTGGGGTGGATGCAAATTTGTCAGGTTGGACACAGTCCCTGTCCCACACGGGATTCACAGTCTGAATCCCCATTTTAAAGATGAGGGAACTGAGGTCCAGAGGAGTGAAGTAACACGCCCATGGTCACGTGGCAGAACCAGGATTAGAGCCCGGGTCCTCTTACTTCTAGGCCCGGGGATCTTTCCCCTAGGCCACGCTGCTTCTCGAAGAAACGAAGGGCACGAAGCAGACTTGTGGGAAAGAGCGGAATTAGAGAAAGAGCCCGGAAGCCATGTGTGAGATACGTTCTGAACGGCGTGATTCAGGATGATGATCTGACCCACCGAATGCATTAGAGATTGAAGGAGGGAGAGCCCGGGGCAGGGAGATCGGTGAGGAGGGAAGCAACGTGGCTTAGCGGGTAGGGCACAGGCCTGGGAGTCAGAAGGTCATGGGTTCTAATCCCGGCTCTGCCACGTGTCAGCTGTGTGACTTGGACAAGTCACTTCACTTCCCTGTGCCTCATTTTCCTCATCTGTAAAGTGGAGAGTCAATGCCCGTTCTCCCTTCTACTTAGACTGTCATCCCCATGTGGGACAGGGACAGTGTCCAATTGGATTATCTCGCATCTACCCCAGTGCTTAGGACAGTGCTTGGCATGGAGTTAGATGGTATTGTTGAGTGCGCTGGAAGAGATAGGAAGAGGATTTCAGGACTAGTCAGGTGGAGTTTAAGTTGTCCCGGAGTTGGAGATGTCCTGGAAATGGTCGCGTTCAGGCCTGGAGTGCGGGGTTTGGGAATCGTCAAAATATAGGTGGGAGCTGAAAATTGGGGGGCAAACAAGCCCCCCAGGAGAGCGAAGAATGGAGAGCGAAAAGAATGAAGGGACCAGAACAAGACTTTGTGATCCAGCCACATTTAAGGGTAGGGCGGTGTACAGAGCCAGCCAAGAAGACTTAAAAAGAAGTCCACCAGGCAAAACGGGAAACCAGAGACTGCGTGTGGGTCAGGCCAAGGCTGAAGGGAGTGATCAGCAGAACCTAATAATTTGGCTATTGTCATTATTATTAGACAGTGCCTACGCCATTTGACACGTAGCGTCTAATTGTCGTTATGGTATTTGTTGCACACTTTGTGTCAAGCACTGTGTGAAGCATTCAAGTTTATGAGGTCGGACACAGTCGCTGTTCTACGTGTCTAATTTAGAGGGAGAACGGGTTTTGAATTCCCATCTTACGGACGAATGGCCATTTTCTAGAGGCAGTGAAGAGGTCAAGGAGGGGATCAGGACAGAGCGAGAAGTAGAGGAGGGAGGTAAGAGAAGGGAAGAGGGTGGGAGCAAGTGTTTGGAAGAGGCGAGAGGGGCTGGATTTTTATCTGATGGTATTTGTTAAGCACTTACTACGTGTTAAGCACCGTTCAAAGCACTGGGTAGATGCAAGTTAATCAGGCAGGACACAGCCCCTGTCCCTCATGGGACTCACGGTCTAAGCAGGAGGGAGAGTCGGTTGTTGAATACCCATCTTACAGCTGAGGAAACGGTTCTATAGACTGTAAGTTCGTTGTGGGGAGGGAATGTGTCTACCGACCTGCTGTTGTACTCTCCCAAGCGCTTAGTACAGGGCTCTGCACTCTGATGTGGCTCCCCTGGAGGTGAGGAGAGAGGGAGAGAGAGAGAGAAAGAAAGGAAGAAAGAACGTGCCAGGCCTTCGGACCCCCCAGAAAAAGTGAGACTGGCATCATTACGCCAGCTAAGAGACGCCCGCGGTCACACTGATGCGTCAGCTGACTTACTGGGAGAAACACACACCGCAACTACAGAGAAATAGCCAAGAAAATGGCCAAAGACAAACCTCGCAACGCCTAGCAAGATGGACTTTTCTTAAAATCCATTTTCATTTATAAAAATCTCAAGATCCTAACCCCACATTTCCCGCTAGGTCAGGAACTTCTCTGTGGTTTCAGGCAATCGGTGGTATTTACTGAGTGCTTACTGTGTGCAGAGCGCTGTACTAAGTGTTTAGGAGAGTCCAATATAATAATAATAATAATAATTATGGTATTTGTTAAGCGCTTACTATGTGCCAAGCACTATTCTAAGCACTGGAGTTTATACAAGGTGATCAGGTTGGACACAGTCCCTGTCCCACGTGGGGCTCACGGTCTTAACCGCCGTTTTACAGATGAGGTCACTGAGGCGCAGAGAAGTTATGTGACTTGCCCAAGGTCAAACAGCAGACAAGTGGCGGAACCGGGATTAGAACCCATGACCTTCTGACTCCACTGCACCTTGCTGCCTCTGTAGAAGACATATGCTATGTCATATATTGTAGGCAAGGTCCCTGCCCACGATGAACCGCTCATTAGTGTTTTCCGAGAACAGTGTGGTAGGTGAGGTTTTGCTGTAAGGAATTATACAGTGGCCGTTTTTAATAAATGGATTCATTTAACCGCTGTTTATCCGCAAAGTTGTTGGAAGCATCACTGGCATCTTTTACTCCTGATTAGGCAGCCGATATCCAGCTGGTAGGCTACGCCTTTACTACTTTTGGCAAAATGCTCCTGAAGAAGAAACGGCTTCACCCCGACACCTTCGTCCAGCTCGCTCTCCAGCTGTCTTATTATAGACTCTATGGGCGGTAAGAAAAATGTCTCCTCTGCACGTAGGCCGGGGCGTCAGCGTGAGGTAGCGGAAAGAGCCCGGGCCCGGGAGTCAGAGGACCTGGGTTCTAATCCCGGCTCTGCCGCTTCTCTGCTGGGTGACCTTGGGCAAGTCATTCAACTAATCTGTGCCTCAATTCCCTCATCTGCACGAGGGGGATTGAATATCTAGTCTCCCTCCTAGTTAGAATGCGAGCCCCGTGTCCGTGCGCTGTCCGCGACTCCTCTCCGGCATTCAGCCCACCTAGTCGATCCGTCACTAAATCCTGTCGGTCGAGCCTCCGCGTCGTGGCTGAAATCCACCTTTTCCTCCCCAGCCGGACGGCTGCCACGTTAATCCGATCGCTAATCCCCCCCCCCCGCCTTGACGACCGCGTCAGCCTCCTCGCGGACCTCCCGCTCTCCCGTCTCTCCCCACTCCAGTCCATACTTCACTCTGCCGCCCGCATCATTTTTCTACAGAAACGTTCAGGCCACGGTTCCCCACTCCTCAAAAAAACTCCGGCGGTGGCCCATCCACCTCCGCCTCAAACAGATACTCCTCACCATTGGTTTTTAAAGCAGTCCACCACCTTGCCCCCTCCCAACTCCCCGCCTTCCTACCTCCCCTCGCTATTCTCCTACTCCGGCGCAGCCCGCGCACTCGGCTCCTCTAATGCCAACCTTCTCGCCGTGCCTCCATCTCGCCAACGACCCCCGGCCCACGTCCTACCTCCGTCCTGGAGCGCCCTCCCTCCCTCGATTCTGACAGACGACGACTCTCTCCTCCTTACAAGCCTTCTTGAAGGCCCATCTCCTCCGAGAGGCCTTCCCGGACTGAGCCCCCCTTTCCTCTTCTCCCACTCCCTTCTGCGTCACCCCGGCTTGCTCCCTTTATGCATCCCAGCCCCCCGGCACTTATTTCTGTCTCCCCCTCTAGACCGTAAGATCGTTGTGGGCAGGGAATGTCTGTTTAGCGTTGAATTGTACTCTCCCAAGCACTTAGTGCAGTGTTCCGCACACAGTAAGCACTCAATAAATACAACTGAATGAATGAAAGAATGAAGGAGAAGCAGCGTGGCCTAGTGGGTAGATCATGGGCTTGGGAGTCAGAAGGACCTGGGTTCTGATCTCAGCTCCAGCACTTGTCTGCCGTGTGACACTTGGCCCCAGTTACCTCATCAGTAAAATGGGGATTGAGGCCGTGAGCCCCGTGTGGGACGAGGACCGTGCCCAAACTGCTTAGTTTCCCAGTGCTTAGAACAGTGCTTGGCTCATAATTATGCACATTATTCTTATGATTATTATTTTACTTGTGAGCGCGTAATATGTGCCAAGCACTGTCGTAAGGGCTGCGGTAGATACAAGTAAATCAGGTTGAGCCCAGTACCCGTCCCACGTGGGCTCCCACTCTTATCCCCATTTGACTGATGAAGTAACTGAGGCCCAGAGAGGTTAAGTGACTTGCCCAAGGTCACACAGCAGACTGTGGTGGAGCTGTGATTAGAACCCCTGTCCTTCTGACTCCCAGGTCGGTGCTCTACCCTCAGACCCACGCTGCTTTTCTAGGATGTTTTCACGCATGCGGTTTTGATCCTCGTTTATGTTTTAGTTGGAGAAATGGGAGAAATTTTTGTCCAGTGGAAACACTATATATATATATATATATATATTTATGGTATCTGTTAAGAACTTCTTGTCTACCGGGCACTGTAATGAGCTCTGGAGTAAGAGACAAGTTAGTCATGTTAATGTGGTTTACAGTTGTCATTTGTACTTGAAGAAGTTGCCCCTGACTGGTGCCTTGTGACTGAAAAGGTCAAATCCTGACTCCACACCACACATAAAGATGGTCCTTTCCCTTTTTTCTTTCTTTTTTTCTTTTTTTAACGGTATCGGTTAAGGGCTTGCTGTGTGCCAGGCACTGTATTAGTACGTCGTTTAGCACATAGTACGTCCTTAACAAATACCACCATTATCGTTATTTTTTTAATTATCTCAAGCAATCCCCTAGGTAGCAGGACATAATAATAATAATGGTATTTGGTAAGCCCTTACTATGCTTCAAACACTCTTCTAAGCTCGGGGGTAGATATAAACTAATCAGGTTGGACACAGTCCCTGCCCCACATGGGGCTCACCGTCTTAACCCCTATTTTACAGATGAGGTAACGGAGGCATGGAGAAGTGAAGCGACTTGCCCCAGGTCACCCAGCAGACAAGTGGCGGAGCTGGGATTAGAACCCAGGTCCTTCTGACTCCCAGGCCCGGGCTCTATCCACAGGGCCATGCTGGCTCCTTGCAAAAATTGGAGGGATGGGGGAATTATGCTGGGGAGACGATTTTACGAGTAAATACATTTTTTTTTTTTATGGCCATCCCCCTGATACTCAAAGGCAGGGGGACCGTTAGCTATGTTAACGACAGTCCAGTCATCACCCGGAGTCGATATTGAGCTGGTAAAAATCACCCGGTGATCGTGGTATTCGTTAAACGCTTCCTACGTTCCCAGCACTATACTGAGTGCCGGGGTGGGTACGAGACACGACCCGCCTGGTCTGCAGTAGCGAGGTTGATTATTTCCTTTTTCTGTCATTCACTCGTGCATTCATTCAGTCGTAATTATTGCCCGCTTACCGTGTGCCTTCAAGCACTGTACTCAGCGCGCGGGAGAGTACGGTACAACAGCGAGCTCACGTTCTAAAAGGGGAGGCGGACGTTAACATCCATAAGTAAATTACAGATCTCTGCAGATGTACCGTGGGGCTGGGAGGGAGGATGAATGAAGAGAGGAAGTCGGGGCGACGCAGAAGGGAGCGGGAGAAGAGGAGAGCTTAGGCAGGGAAGGTTTCTGCCACATTGTCCACGGAGCCAGGGGAAACCAAGTAGAGATGAGGGATTCTCACCCAGCTCCTCCTCCCGTCTCCATTTTCCCTTTCAGCCCGGGGAGCTGCTACGAGACGGCCACGACGAGGGCTTATTACCATGGCCGGACGGAGACGGTGAGGTCGTGTACGGTGGAAGCGGTGGAGTGGTGCAAGATCATGGCGGATCCGTCCACCTGCGTAAGAAACTGGGACCGTTTCCCTGCGCTTGGCTAAGAGCCACTGCCCAGAAGTCGCCTGGGCGGGGCCGGGAAAGCTGGGGCAGGACCAGAGAGAGAGCAAAACAGGGAGAGGAACAAGGATGTGAAAGTAATAAAAGAAGCAGCGTGGCCTAGCGGATAGAGCAGGGAGCCTGGAAGTCAGAAGGACCTGGATTCTAATCCCGCTTTCTAATCCCATGTGGGATATGGGCTGCGTCCAACCCGATTAGCTTGTGTCCGGCACGTTGTAAGCACTTAACGAATACCGTAAAAAAGATAGCCGTAATAGTAGGGTTTATCGAGCACCCGTTGAATGCCTACCGTGTGCTGAGCACTGTACCGAGCGTTTGGGAGAGTACAGCCGCTTGCTGTGTGGCCTTGGACGAGTCACCTAACCGCCCTCTGTAAAATGGGGATGAAATGTTCTCCCTTTAGACTACGAGCCCTGTGTGGGACTGGGACCGTGTCTGACGTAATTAACTTGTACAATATCCCCGGTGCGTAGAACGGTGCCTGACAGATAGTAAGCGTTCAACAGATACCATGAAAAAAAGGGACACAGGGAGCCAGCAGAGGGTTTTAAAGAGAGGGGAGCCGTGGGGTCACGCGATGCTTCAGACTGGTGATCCAGTAGTAGGGTTCGAAGGGGAGAGGCCGGAGGCAGGGAGACCAGCGTGGAGGTTCGTGATCATAGTCCGGCCGTGGCAGAACCAGCGTCTGTCCCAGGGTGGAAACCCGCTGGGAGGAGAGAGAGGAAGGGGCAGACCTGGGGAATGTGTAGGAAAACCAGGAGGAAGACACTGGGACAGAAGGGTGTAGTTACCTGTGTGTTTTTTTGTTTTGTTTTTTGAAAAACTGGTATTTAAGGGCTCACTCCGGGCCAGCCACCGTACTAAGTGGTAGATGCAAGCTAATCGCATTGGACACCGCCCATGTGGGACTCACAGTCCTAACCCCCATTTTGCAGATGAGGTGACCGAGGCATGGAGAGGTAAAGGGACCTGCCCAGAGTCACCCAGCGGACGACTAGAACCCAGGTCCTTCTGACTTCCAGGCCCGTGCTCCGACCATTCGGCCACGCTGGTTCTCACGTGTTTCTGATGGGCACGCTCGTCTCTGTCCCGGAAGAGCCGGTTGAGCCTGGAGGTTGTTGTTGACCGTGAGCTTGGCGGGGAATGCGCCCGTTTATTGCTATATCGTACACTCCCGAGCGCTTAGTACAGTAAGCGCTCGGCAGATACGAAAGATTGACTGCCTGACTGCTGCCGTTGGTGAAGAATGGCAGGATTTCTCTTCCTCCTCCCCCTCCGTAGCAGTGACAGTCACCGCCCCGCCGACGAGGGATTCCGGCCTGTCCCTCCGCGCGGCCTCGCCTGTCACTCCCGGCTCTGCCGCTTGTCTGCCGGGCGGCCCCGGGCAAGTCACTTTTCCGCGCCTCAGTTACCTCATCCGTCAAATGGGGATGAATACCATCAACGCTACGCGGGCCAGGGCCTGTGTCCAACCGATCTGCGACCGACGTGAATCCGCCCCAGTAGTTAGCGCAGTGGCTGGCACCAAGTAAGGGCTTAACAAATTCCCTAATTATTATTACGCGGGCCCCTCCGTAAGCCTGAGCGGTGAGAGGGAATTCTAAAAACTGTCGTCAACTCGCCCGTCTCGGAAAGCCCGCTCACCTCCTGTTGACCTCCTCTGGTCGACGCAGCCGGGGTTAATCTTCCCCAACTCTGATCGCTGCTGTCCATCCTAGGACACGGGGGCTTTTTCTCCCCCCCTATTAAAACAGCTTTCTAGTCTCCGTTGTTTAGAATAAATTATCAAGTAGAAATAAGGTAGCCTTCAGGAAAGATCGAGGGAAGCCCTGTAACGGTTCAATATTGCAGCTTCTTCATTTTTGCAGCCCCTCCAGAGGCAGCAAGCAATGCTCCAGGCGTTTGCCAAGCACAATAAAATGATGAAAGAATGTTCGGCCGGGAAAGGTACTTTTTCTTAAGCTCCAGCTCCCTCTTCCTTCATGTGCAATAGTCCATCGCCGTCTCCACTTTCCAAGCCCTCCTCAAGTCACACCTCCTCCGTGAGGCCTGCCCCGCCTCGTTTCCCCCCCCTCCCCCGGCCTCCCTTGGGCAGTCAGGTCTCTGCCCCTTTAAGCTCTTGCTTTTCATCGCGCCCTCAGCCCCGTAGCACTCACGTACCGATCGGTAATTTCTTTTAGGGTCCGTTACCCCCTCTAGACGGTAGACTGGCGGGCAGGGAGCGTATCTCCCCGTTCTCTTGGACTCTCCCAAACGCCTAGCCCAAGCAGGCGCTCCCCAAATACCGTCGATCGATTATTCCCTCCTCTTCCCGGTGGCAAAGCTTGTCTCCTTACCTCCCGGTCTTTCCCTCTTGCAGGATTTGACCGTCACCTCCTGGGTCTGTCTCTCATAGCCAAAGAAGAAGGGATGCCGCTGCCAGAACTCTATCTGGACTCTCTCTTCTCCAGAAGGTAATGGACTTGCCATTCGACAGTCGGGAGAAGTCTCGTCTCCGTCCCGGGAGTCTTTAGGATGGCGTGGGAGTTGGTAGTTACTCCCGGTCTGTGGTATCCCCCGAACGTCCGCTGTCTACTAAGCGCTTGGGAGCACAGAAGTAGGAGTGGAAACAGGGCGGAGACCCAAATCGGAGCTGGAGTAGCCGGAGTTTTGAAAGACGAAGGGATCGTTGGCTATGCGTGAGAAAATTAGTGGTGTACCTAGATCAGAATCGTCGCGGGCGGGAACCGTGTCTGTTTATTTTTATAGTGTGCTCTCCCCAAGCGTTTAGTAAAGTCCTCTGCCCCCCAGTAAGCGCTCAGTAAATACGATGGACTGATTGACAGAGTCAATCGATGGTATTTTTTATCATCATCATCATTATTATGGTACTTGTTAAGCGCTTACCATGCGCCAAGCACTGTTCTAAGCGCTGGGAGAGACGCAAGTTCATCCGATGGGACCCGGTTCCTGGCCCACATGGGGCCTACACTCTTAATCCCCATTTTACAGCTGAGGTAACTGAGGCCCAGAGAAGTCGTGGGTTCTAATCGCGGCTCCGTCAGCCGTGTGGCCTCGGGCGAGTCGCTTCATTTCCCTGTGCCTCAGTTACCTCGTCTATAAAATGGGGGTGAAGGCTGCGAGCCCCACGTGGGACGACCTGATCACCCTGTATCTGCCCCAGCGCTTAGAATGATGCTTGACGCACAGTAATTGCTTAACCGATTCCAACATCATCATTATTATCATGTGGCGGAGCTAGGCTTAAAACCCAGCTCCTTCCGACTCCCAGGCCCATGCTCTATCCACTAAGCCACACTGCTTCTTCCTCTGTGCAGAGCACTGTACTGAGCACTTGGGAGAGTGCAAGCTGTACATGTACAAACAGTCCATGTGTATATAACTGTAAAGGGCCGCTATAGGATGCCTAAGTACTACGGCGCTGTTAGGCTGACGTGATCTGGGAGAGCTTCCTGGAAGTGGAGAGATTTCCCGAGGGCTTTTAAGATGGGAAAAACCGTGTTCTGGTGGATGTTAAATGGAAGGGAGCTCCTCGCGGGGAAAGGGGGTTTATGGGGTCAGAAATTGGGGAGGTGAAAGCAGGGGACAGTGGAAGATGGGCTTGAAGGGAGAGAGGAGCTATCCCTAGACTGTAAACACCCCGTGGGCAGGCAAGGTGGCTGCCAATTCTGTTGTTCTCTCCCAAGCATTCAGTACGGTGCCCTGCACACAGTAAGTGCTCAATAAATGCAACTGATTGAACTGGGGAGAAGCGGGTGAAGGGAACAGTTATGCCAGGAGAGAGCTGGGGGAGGCTTGAACCCAGCGGTTTGGAGTTTGCGCTTGATGTGGAGGGAGATGGTGACGTTGGTGACGACAGAGGGATGGGTGGTGGAGGTGGGCGGTGCTTCAGAAATAAGATTTGGGAGGCAGAGTGTGGTTTTGACAGGAGAGGAGAGAGGCTTGAGGTGGGGAACCCAGGACGCGGACTGACCCGCTAGCCCAGTCAGAAGAAGACCAGAGCTCGAACCACGGCCGTGGCTGTTGGGTGGATCTGGGAAATGATCGCTCTTAATAATGATAATATGAATAACAATGGTAGTTGTTAAGCGCTTACTATGTGCCGAGCACTGTTCTAAGCACTAGGGTAGAAAAAGTTAGTCGGGTCGGACACAGTCCCTGACCCACGTGGGGCCCGCGCTCTGAATCCCCATTCTACAGATGAGGGAACTGAGGTCCAGAGAGATGAAGCGACCTGCCCAAGATCACACAGCAGACAAGTGGCAGAGCCAGGAGTAGAACCCAGATCCTTCTGACTTCCAGGCCCGGGCTCTATCCAAATGTGGCCGGATTTAGAGACACTGTATTTGGGGAGGTTGGAGGCTGGAGACAGCGGTGAGCTAGAGATAATTCAAAGGTTGTGAGCTTCAAGGGACGGGAATCAGTCAGTCACATTTATTGAGCGCTTACTTGTGCAGAGCGTTTTACTAAACGGTGGGGGCAGTAGAATGTAATGAAGTCGGTAGACACGTTCCCTGCCCACAGAGAACTTGCGGTCTACGCGGGGAGACGGACATTAATATAAATACAAAATCAATCGTAGATATGTACGTAAGTGCTGTGGGGCTGGAAGGAAGGTTGAATACAGGAAGCAAGTCAGGGCGACGCAGGAGGGAGTGAGAGAAGAAGAAAGGAGGCCTCGTGGAGGAGACGTGGCTTGAAAGGCAGGGAGAGTCGTCATCTGTCAGATACGAGGAGGGAAGGCGTTCTAGGCCGGAGGCGGGCCGCGGGCGGGAGATCGGCGGCGTGCTAGACGAGACGGAAGTACGCTGAGAAGGTTGGCGTTAGAGGAGTGAAGCGTGCGGGCGAGGTGGTGATGGGAGAGTAACGGGGTGAGGTGGGAGGGGGCGGGGTGATTGAGGGCTTCGAAGCCAACGGTGAGAGTTTCTGTTGGATGCGGAGGTGGACGGCCGACCCCCGGGGGTTCTTGAGGAGAGGGGAAACGTGGCCCGAACGATTTCGTACAGAAACGATCCGGGCAGCAGAGTGAAATCTGGACTGGAGTGGGGAGAGCCGGGAGGCAGGGAGATCTGCGAGGAGGCTGATACAGTAATCAAGGCGGGGTTGGGTAAGCGACTGCTAACACAGTAGCAGTTGGGCTGGAGGGGAAAGGGCAGATTTTAGCGATGTCGTCAAGGTGGAACCGACGGGATTCGGCGATGGATCGGACGTGCGGGTTGAATGAGAGAGAGGGGTCTAGGATTACGACGGCGGTACGAGGACCGGGAAGGGAAAGGTTTTAAGAGGGAAGACGAGTTCAGTTTTAACCCTGTTGAGTTGGAGAGGCCGGTGAGCCACCCGTGTGATGGAAATGCCAAATTGAAGAGCAGCGGCTACCCTCCTGCTTCCTTAGACCGTGGGCTCCGTAAGGGGCAAGGACATATCTCCCCACTCCTCAAGCTGCCCCTCCGTCTCCGCGTCAGACGGAAACGCCTCACCGTCGGTTTCAAAGCCCTCAATCACCTTGTCCTCTCCTACCTCACCTCGCTACTCTCCTACAACCCAGCCTGCACGCTTTGCTCCTCTGATGCCAGCCTATTCACTGTCTCTCGATCTCGTCTGTCTCGCCGCCCCCCCCCCCCCCCACAGTTATCCCTTCGTTCTTCCCCCTGCCCAGCCCCGCAGCGTTTATGCACATAATCTAGAATTTATTTCTTTTTAATAACGTCTGTCTCCCCTCCTCCAGTGGGGGCGGAGTGTAAAATCGTCTGTCGGATAGGAGGAGGGTGTGCTTGACACCTAGTAAGTGCCCAACAGATTCCATTATTATTATCGTCGTCACTGCTTAGACCGTGAGCCCCACGTGGATCCCGATTAGCACCGGCGATGTGCTTGGCACATAGTAAGCACTTCGCAGAACACCGTAACTGTCAGTCCCCGTCTCTCTTCGTCGCTCCGCTGCCCGGGTCGTCATTCCTCAGAAAGTCCCCGCATACGTCTCTCCGCTCCTCGAAAACTTCCAGGCCTTGCCTGTTCCTCTCTACGCCAAGCAGAGGCTCCTGGCCAGTGGTTTGAAGACACTCGGTCAGCTCTATCCCTTGTCCTTATCCGCTCTCTTCTCCCACCGCGCTCCAGCTCCCACTCTTCGTTCCTCTCGAACTAACCTTCTCACCGGGCCCCGCCTAGAATCCCCTCCCCACCTTCTGTCCACCAGCCTGTAGCTCCCAACGTCTTCGAAGCCCGTCCGCAACCTCGCCTACGTTGTCTGATAGGGATGAGGCCGACGGCAGGCACCGTCGGGCGCCGGGTGATTCGGGGTGGCGAGGGGAGGGTGGAGGGGTCACGGGGGAGGGAGATGCCGACGTTCCCGGCGTGATCCCGAGTGAGTCACTCCCGTGTCACGTCTCGCAGTGGGGGCGGTGGAAATTTCGTCCTGTCCACCAGTCTGCTGGGCTACCTGCGCGTCCACGGAGCGGTGGTTCCCATGGTTCCCCATGGCTACGGCTTTTTCTACCACATCAGAGATGACAGGTGAGGATTTCAGGGGGCCCCTACAGGATCAAGTGTGCGTTGTGGGGTGGTGGGGGGGGGCTTCCATTGTTATCTGGTGGCTAAACCCGAGTTCTCTGACGCTGCTGCCAGACACGCTAGCCCCAGTCACCCCCCAAAACACGCACACGATACGCCCGCAATCTCTCCCGTTCCTCGGAGGGATTCCGGGCCCGGGCCGAGATGGGTCGCCCAGCCCCCGCAGAACCGTTCTAGGCGCCGGGAGGCCGAAGGGAGGGGTCGCCAACGGTCTCTGCCTTTGCAGGGCTCAGGCCCGGGCAGGAGGAGGAAGGCCGATAGGGGCCCCTGCCCCGCCGAGCCCCGCGGGAGATCCTGTCCTTCCCGTGACCCTCCGGGCAGCTGGCGGTGACGCTCGGGTGACCGCGGGAGCCCGGCGTGGGCCCGAAGCTCCCCGCGGGCCCCGCACGTTCAGCCCGCCGGGGCGGAGAGGGAGGGAGGCCGGCGGCGGGGAGCCTGGGAGCCGCCCGGTGGGGGTTGGTGACTGAGCCTTTGGGACCCGGGGGGCGGGGAGGCGCTCACGCTGGGTCCCTCCCGCCGCGCAGGATCGTCGTGGCCTGCACAGCCTGGAGATCCTGCCCCGAGACCGACGCCGAGGCGCTGACCACGGGCGTCTTCCAGGCCTTCGTCGACATGATGGCGCCGGTACACCCGGCCCATCTGTAGCCCGGGCCACGGACGGACGGACGGACGGACCCCCTCCCAACCCTTCTGACCGTCTCCCACGGAGGGGCGGCCCCACCCCACGACCCTCGGCCGGGTAGCCCCCGCCCGCGTGGCCGCTCCGCGGCTCCGACGGACCGTGCCGCGGCTCGCCCGCTCGTTCCTGGCCCGGCCCTCTCGGTTAATAATTCTAATAATGATGATAACGATCGTGGTGCCTAAGCACTTACTAGGTGCCAGACGCTGTACTCAGCGCTGGGGTGGCTACAGGCAGATCAGGTAGGAGACGGTCCCCCTCCCACACGGGGCTCAAAGGCCAGTTAGCCCAGGCTGTTGAGAAATGGGGTAAAAAGGGGGCTGAGGTGAGGACTACCTGGGGCCTCTTGGGCCGGGCCGCCCCCGCTTCTGCCGCGTCGGCGCTGCAGGGGACGGGGTCCTCCCTATCCCCTGCCGTCGCCCTTTTCCCTGGCGAACGGGAGGGGGACGCCGGCAGGGCTCCGTCCTCGGAGAGAACCTCTCCCCGCTCGCGGGATATTAGCCTTCGATTCCAATCTTACACAATAAAAGACCCCAGGACCCCTCACCCCGGGTTCTGTGCTGATTTAACCGGGACGGTCCAGGAATCCCGCTGCGGGGAGGGTCTGGCAGTGGGGCAGTGGGGGCTAATGCTGTCCCCTTTCCGTTCCCACCGGGTGGCGTGGAGCAGCGGCACGGTCGGCCCTGCGGGGCTGCCTGCCCTAACCTCGGAGGCATCGGGCCTTGTGGAGAGGGGAGGCGGAGGGAGGAGAAGAGAGGAGGAGAGAGGGAATGCTGCAGAGGTTTCTTTATGGTTTTTGTAAAGCACTTACTGTGTGCCAGGCACTCTGCTAAGCGCTGGGGTAGATATAAGCAGATCCGGTTGGGTGGAGTCCCCGCCCCACTTGGGCCTCACACTCTCAATCCCCATTTTCCAGATGAGGTAACTGAGGCACGGAGAGGCGAAGTGACTTGCCCGAGCTCTCACAGCAGACGGGTGGCGGAGGTGAGATTAGGACCCAGGTCCTCCCGGGCCCGCGCTCTATCCGGCGGGCCGCCCGTCCCCCTGGGCTCGTCCCCGCGATTCGGCAGGGGCGGGGAGGGGGTCACGGATCCCCCCCGGCTCCGAGGTCGCTCCGTCTCTGGTCTCGCAACCGTCGGCTGGCAGAAAAGAAATGACAACCAAGAAGGTCGAGCCACGGAGGCGCCGGGATTCCTGGCCGCTCGTCTGCCTCCCTCCCCAGCGCTACCCCTGTACGGCCCCAGACCGTTTGCCCAGATTCCCACTTTCTCGCCCCAGACAGGGTATCCCCACCAGAGGAGCAAGTCTTTGGTTCGAAGAGGATCACCCAGTCTTTCTCTGACGTGCGGAGTTCCATCTTAGAGTACCCGTAATAACGAGGGTAGTGATGACCGTAACCGCGGTATCTGCCGAAAGCTTTTCCCTACGCTGAGGACCGCGCTCGGATTGCGTAGGCCCATCGGCCGCGGTTCCTGCCCTTCGGAGGTCTGATGGGTGGGGACGGCGGGTATCGAATCCCTCTTTTACAGATGAGGAAACCGAGGCACAGAGAAGCGAGGTGCCTTGGCCGAGGTCACCCAACAGGGAGGTGGCGGAGCGAGGATTAGAACCCTCCGACCGTAAGCTCCTTGTGCGCGGGGACCGGGTCCGTTTATTCTCTTCCCCGAGCGCTTAGTACGGTGCTCTGCACACGGGGAGCGCTCGATAAATACGGCTGAATGAGGGCCCCCTGCCTCCCAGGCCCAGGCGTCTCCCACCGGGCCCCGGGGCTTCTCCGTGACCACTTGGGCGGCGGCCCGTAGCTTAGGTTGAAGGCCGCCGCGACGAACGACGGAAGAAGGGGCGGACGGTCTTCGCTTGCGGCGCAAGTAGTCCCGGCCCTCAAAAGCGCCGGGTCCCGGACCCAACGTTGACCAGGCTGAAGTAGAGGCCCCCCCGGGCCAGCAGCTCCGAGTGGGTCCCCTGCTCTTGGACCCGGCCGTCCCGAATGACCGCGATCCGGTCGGCGTTCTGGACGGTGGACAGGCGGTGAGCGATGACCACGCAGGTGCGGCCCTCTCGGGCTCTATCCAGGGCGTCCTGCACCAGCTGCGGGGGCGAGAGGGGAGAGGGCGTCGGGCCGGGCGGCGCCGCGGCCCGGGGGGCGGGGAGCGGGCGACGGCCGCTACCTTCTCACTCTCCGTGTCCAGGGCCGACGTGGCCTCATCCAGCAGCAGGATCGGGGGGCGGCGGACGAGGGCGCGGGCGATGGCGATTCTCTGTTTCTGGCCCCCGGAGAGCTGAGCCCCCCCGTCTCCCACCCGGGTATCGTATCTCTAGACGTGGAAAGACCGGAAGAGACGAGAGAGAGGGCGAGACAGGTTGGGGAAGAGAGCCGTCAGGCAGGGAGAGAGAAGTTGAGTTAGCAAAGATCTCAGTTATTGTCACTAAGCAACTCGGCCCGCGGGAAGGGCACGGGCCCGTCGATCCAGGCACCTGCGTTCGAATCCTGGCTCCGCCGCCTGCCTGCTGCGTGACTTCGGGCAAGTCACCCTCTGTACTCATCTGTAAAATGGGGATTCGATAGAGCGTGAGCTCTACCTGGGGCGGGTACTAACGGCGATGACTGTGGTAATCTTCTATCTACCCCGGTGCTTAGCGCATAGTACGTGCTTCATGAACGCCACAGTAGTTGTTATTAGCGCTTCCTCCGTGTCAAGCACGATAGCGATCGCTGAGGTAGTCACTGTCCCACTTGGGGTCACAGTCAAGTAGGAAGCGGAAGGTATATTTAATCTCCACTTACGGAAGAGGAGACTGAGGTACAGGGAAGTGAAGCGACGCGCCCAGGGTCACCCGGCAGGCAAGTGGGGGAACCGGGATGAGAGATCAGATTCTCCGACTCCCCGGCCCAGGCTCTTTGCACTAAGCCACGCTCTTACGGCACCGTATGATGATGACTGTGGTATTTGTTAAGCGCTTACTGAGCGCTGGGATGGACCCAAGCTAGTCGGGTTGGACGCGGTCCCCGTCCCACGTGGGGCTCAGCGTCGATCCTCATTTTCCAGATGAGGTGACTGAAGCCTAGGGAAGTGAAGTCACTTGCCCAAGCAGACCGGTGGTGGAAGGAGGATTGGAACCCAGGGCGAAGCTCGGGTCCAGGGCCCGAATCCCCCCCCCCCCCCCCCAAGGGCAGCAGGCGGGGGCCGGGAGAGGGGAAGCACTCACGTCCGGCAGCGTCTCGATGAACGGGTGGATGTTGGCGGCCTGGGCGGCGCGCACGATCTCGTCCCGGGACACGGCCCTGCCGAGGTCCCCGTAGGCGATGTTCTCCGCGATGCTGCAGTCGAACAGCACCGGCTCCTGGGACACGACGCCGATCTGCCCGCGCAGCCACTGCACGTTCAGCTGCCTGGCGTCCTGCCCGTCCAACAGCTGGCCGCGGGCCGGGAGGGAACGGGGCACGGGACGGGGCGGAAGCGGGGACGAGAGCGGGAAACCAAATGGCACAAGCTGAGTGAAAAAGGAGCCCGTCCGGGGATGGAGCTTCCCTGCCTCCGCTGCCCGGGGCGGGGCGGGAGACACGCCGACTCGGACGAGACGGGGAAACCCTTTCTCCAGAGGTGGGAAGTGAGGAGGTGACGCCTCCGAGATGACTTCCCGGGACGCTAGGTGCCCGCGTCACCCCGAGGCAGCGGGATGGACCCGTTGACCTCTCCAGGGTCTTCCCTCGCATCTTCCGTCAGGCCCCGGCGCCGGATGCGGGCCGGGCCCCCGAGTCCCGACCGGCGGCCGTCCCTCGGGGCCCGCCCCCAGGCCGGCCGGCGCCGCGGGGCACCTACCAGGCTCCCCCCCAGGGGTTCGTAGAAGCGCTCGAGGAGCTGGACCACGGTGCTCTTCCCGCAGCCGCTGCCGCCCACCAGCGCCACGGTCTGCCCCTTGCCCACGTCGAGGCTCAGGCCCTGCAGCACCGGGACGGCCGGCCGGCTCGGGTAGTTGAACGCGACGTCTCGGAGCGACACGTTCCCGTCAAATTTCTCCTGGACGGCGGAGGGGAGGGAAGGCGATCCCGGTCGCCCTCGCTAACGGCCTCCCCCCCCCCCCCCCCGCCTCCGCCCCGAGGAGTGGGAAACCCCGTTACCCGGGACAACCGGGTGAAGAGGGGACCGTCCGCAAGGCCGCTCGGCCCAGCGGGGAGAGCACTGCTCCGCCCGCGACAGGTACGCGGTAAGTACCGTGCGCGCAACTGCCCCCCGGTCCCTGAATGCCCCCCGGCTGCCAGCCCTGACTACGAGGGTTTTCCCCATCCTGGAAGGCTGACTTTCACCCCAGCCAAGGTGACTCCTTGGGACTCCAGGCCAGAGAGAGAGGAGGGGGAAAAGGGCCGGAAGAACAGATGATAGGGATGCTGGGAGAAGAGGGCCGAAACAGCTCTTTCGTCTCCTCCGGACCGGGAGGCTCGTCGGGGGTGGAGAACGTGTCAGCTGTATCGTTGTAGCGTGCTCTCCCGAGCGCTCAGTACAGTGCTGTGCACGCAGTAAGCGCTCAGTGAAGGCGACTGAATCGAATTAGAGCTTTTCACCAGGAGCTTCTGGGAGGTTACGCCCTTTGAGCTGCCCCAAGCGTCTCCCAACGCCAACCCCGGCGCTTCCTCGGCACGGCGTCGCCCCCATCGCCGACCCGCCCCAGCCCCGCCCCCGCTTCAGCCCCGGGAGCTCCCGGAGAACTCACCGGCTTCAGCCCGCGGTCGCTGCAGCTGTCCACCAGCGGCTTCCGTTCGAGCAGCAGGAACAGGTGGGCGGCGGCCAGCTTGGCCCTGGCGTAGTCCGGGGCGAAGGAGCTGGCGTGCCCCAGGGCCGTGGCGCCCAGCACCATGGCCGAGAACACGCTGGAACGGCAGGAGGGCCGGCCGCGTGGCGATGGGGCCCGGCCCCCGCCCTCGACCCCGACTCTAGCCCGCGCATCGCCGCCGCGGGCTCGGGCGCCCCTCGGCGATCCGAACTGTTGCTCTACAGTGCCTGCTACCTAGTAAGCGCCTAACAACTATATCATTATTCTTATCTCGACTGGCGAATAGATCTGGAGCGGGTGTCCGGACGTGTCACCGTGTTATTTTCTTCCGGGGGGGGGAGGCAGCGTGGTCTAGTGGGTAGAGCGCAGGCCCCGGGGGTCAGGGGGTCTGGATTCTAATCCCGGCTCCGCCACAAGATACCATCGTTATTAAGGACTGTTTTAAGCGCTGGGGTGGATACGGGTTAATCAGATTGGACACAGAACCTGTCCCACACGGGGCTCGCCTTCTTAATCCCCATTTTACAGATGAGGTAACTGAGGCACCGTGCCTAACTCAGCCGCTCCATTCATTCAATGGCATGTGAGCGCTTCCCGTGTGCAGAGCGCCGTACTCCAGCGGGCAGGTGCTCGCCCTCGCCCCATCCCCTCCCCGCCGAGCCCAAAACTCACAGGATGACGTCTCGGAAGCGCAGGTGTCCGTTCACCACCAAGTAGGCCCCGAGGCGGAAGCAGCCAGCGTAGGCGAAGTACACGAATGCTTGGGCGATACCGAAAGCGATCCCGTAGACGTGGGCCTGGCGCACGGAGTTTCTGCAAAGAAGACAGAAGACTGACCGCGGGGCTGGCCGCCCGAAGGAGGAAGCGTCGTCGTCAGCCCGCGCTGGAAATGATCCACAGACCCATCCGCGCCCCGCTTCCCCGGCCCCACCCGCGGGAGGGCCTTCGAGAGGCCCGAGGTGGGTGCGCGGAACGGCACGGACGCCTACTGCTCTCCCAAGTCAGTCGGTGCTGTGCGGAGCACTGTTCTAAGCGCTTGGGAGAGGACAGTTGAACAACGAATCGATACATTCCACGACGCGCTTATAGTCTAGAGGGGGACGCAGACATCGATATAGCTAAATTACAGACCTGTACATAAGCGCCGTGGGGCTGGGAGAAGAGGACGAATAAAGGGAGCAAGTCAGGGTGACGCAGAAGGGAGTGGGAGAAGAGGAAAGGAGGGTTTAGTCGGGGCAGGCCTCTTGGAGAGGAGACGGGGGGGTGACCGAGGGCGTTAAAGCCAGTGGCGGGGAGTTTCCGGGTGACGCGGAGGGGCGCTGCGAAGAGAAAGGTAGGAAGGAGGAGGAGCGGCCGCCTCCTTCCCGATGAGGAGGTGTGGAAGTCGGGCCCTCGGTCGACCTAGGCTCGCCAGACGTTTCACTTGTCGCCCAACAGGTTGAAGATGTGGTTTATGTGGGGCTATTGATCAAGCAGCTCAATGAATCGATCTGTCGGTGGCATTTATTGAGTGCTTACAGCGCACAGAGCGCTTTACTAAGCGCCCGGGAGAGCACCAGGTGGCAGAGTCGTTAGCCGTGCTCCCCGCGTACGAGGAGCTCACGGCCTAGATGGGAAGAGAGACGTTAAAATAAAACGCGCATCGGTGTCGAAATGCCGCGGGGCCGAGGGAGAGGCGAATGTCAGATGTTTAAAGGGTACGGATCTCCAGATGCGTTGGCGACACGGAAGGGAGGAGCAGAGGAAAGGAGGGTTAGTCCGGGGAAGGCCTCTCAGAGGAGAAGTGATTTGAATAAGCCTTCGAAGGTGGGGACAGTCGCGGGACGTGGGCGAGAGGTCGGCGGTGAGACGGACGAGGCGGAGGTACGGCGAGGAGGTTGGCATTAGAGGAACCAGGTGTGCGGCCTGGATCGTAGTAAGAAATCAGGGAGGTAAAGATAGGAGGGGGCGAGGTGACTGGGTGCTGAAAAGCCACTCCAGACAAGCCCGGGCCCTGCCCACACATAGGTTCGCACCTTCAAAGCTCAGCCTGACCCGAGTCCTCCGATTCCACCCGTCACTGCCCCCACCAAAGGCCAGTGAGATTGGGATTCCGTTTCCCGGCTACGGGGACTTGACCCGTGGGAGCAGCGTGGCTGGTGGAGAGACCGCAGGCCTGGGAGTCGGAGGGCCTGGGTTCTCGTCCCCGATCTACCTTTCGCCTGCTGCGTGACCTCGGGTAGGTCGCTTCACTGGGCCTCACTTCTCTCTTTGGCAAAATGGGGATTCGATACCTGTTCTTCCTCCTACTTAGACTGTGGACCCCCTGTGGGACATATGTAAGTCTAAGCTGTGACCTGTCACTCCAGACTAGAACCCTCTAGACTGTAAACTTGCTGGCAGGGAACAAGGCTGCCGACTCTCACGAGTGCCTTTTTTACGGTATCGGTCAGGTGCCTACTACGCGCCAGGCACCGTACTAAGCGCTGGGGTAGATACGAGCTAATCAGGTGGGGGACGGTCCCTGTCCCACGTGGGGCTCGCCGTCTCAGGCCCCATTTTACAGAAGAGGTAACTGAGGCCTAGAGAAGTGAAGCGACTCGTCCGAGGTCACACGGCGGACAGGGGGCAGAGCGGGATTCGGAACCCGGGTCCTCCCGACTTCCAGGCCCGTATTCTATCCGCTAGGCCACGCGCCTGGTAGAACGCTCCGCCAACCGTAAGTGCTCAGTAACTCCGGTTGATTGATTGATCAGCCTACTGGGCATTCGTTGGGGGCTCCGCTTCTTCCTCAGATCTGAGGTCGGTGTTGAGAATCATAATTATTGTGGTATTTGCAATGATATATTTGTATTTATGATTTTTATATAATAGATTAAAACAATTACAATTAAAACCCCAATACAGCTTGGAGTTACAGGTCACAGCCTGGAGTTACAGGCCACAGCCGGAGGTTCCCCTCCGGCTCCGGGGGCCGTGGGGTGGGAGACCCACCCCAGGAAGGATTCGAGCTCCTGCGGCATCCGAGCCTTCCTGGGGCCTTTCGACCGCAGCGGAGCTCCCGGGGCTTTTGGCGAAACAACGGGGCAATCCGGCGTCCCCTCGTAAAAGAGAAAGCCGAAATGGTTTCGTAAAAGTTCCCGGTCATTACCTGTAAGGGCCAAGTAAACTCTCTCCGTACGTAGACTCGAATTTTCTTTCCCGGGTCAAGGACACAACCGTTCGAATGTTTCCTATAGCTTCGGCCGCGATCTAAACACAGCCCAGAGAAAAGCAATCACTACAACACAGAGAGAACAATACGACAGTATAACGGGGACGTATTCCCTGCCCAGAAAAAGACTCCTTCGTTCAGTTCAATCGTACTTACTGAGTACTCACTAGGCGCCGAGCACTGTACTGAGCGCTTGACAGAGTCAGTAGACACATTCCCTGCCCGCAAAGAGCTTAGAAGGGGGTAAAAGTAGAGAGACTTTAGTTTCGAGGTGTTCACCTCGTGGGGCCGAGCTGGGCAAAACCCCCTCCGTCAGACCCGGGGCCGCCGGAGCCGTCTGTCGAGACCGGGACCCCGGACGGTATTCCGACAAGCACGCAGGCGTCTCCGACCGGGACCGTCCCGGCCGACCGGTCGAGCTAACCGGCCCCCACCACTAGCCGGTCGGATTTACTGTAAGTATTTGGCCCCCCGAGTCAAGTTGGAGTAAGCTCAGGCTATAACTCAACCAGGGGCCCAGAACACGCTGGGATCTGTAGTATGGCCGGCCCAGAACGCTGGGGAACGGAACCCACCCTCCATCAGCCGATCGGTGATATTTATTGAGCGGTCACTCCTTGCACGGCGCTGTTCTAAGAGCTTGGGTTCGAGACAACTGAGTTCGTAGACGAAGATCCCCACCCTCAAGATCAGCAGAAAGCCAGCGGGAGGTTGAGAAGCAGCACGGCCTAGTGGGAAGAGCGTGGCCCCGCGAGTCACAGGACCTGAGTTCTATCTAATCCCCACCGAGTTTGGGAAAACACAACAGGAGCCCCGTACGTGTTTCCTGCCTGAAGGAGTTCACACTCTAAGGGGGAGACGGGCATAAAAATCCTTACTAATGGTGGAGTCGGAATATGTAAACCAAGTGTCCAAGTGAATTATAATAATAATGGTATTGAAGCGCTTACTATGTGCCAGGCCCTGTACTCAGGCGCTGGGGTGGATACAAGCAAATCGGGTTGGACCCGGTCTCTGTCCCAGGAGGGGCTCTCGGTTTCAGTCCCCATTTTTCAGATGCGGTAACTGAGGCAGAGAGAAGCGACTGGCCCAAAGTTCACACACTCGAGTGGTGGGGCCGGGATTAGACCCCGCGGCCTTCTGATTCCCGGGTCCGTGCCAAGCCGCTTCTCATACGTACATACACAGACACACACACACACAAACACACACAGTGAGGATGAGGATGAAGAAAGACACCCGTGTTAAAGATGGTTGTCGTGTAGCTATGTCCGGTGTTGAGTGGAGAAGGAAGCTGGAGGTTTTAAAGGAGGAGAAGGCAGATGTGTGAAGACCCACGGTCACTTCTATCTCTCTCTAGACCGTCAGCTCCTTGTGGGCAGGGACTGTGACCGCCGCACTCGCCCCAGCGCTCAGTACAGCGCCGCGTACGTGGTAAGCGCTCAACCGACGCCACCGATCCACCGATATCACATGAGCGCGCCGTGGGCAGGGATCGTCTCTCTCTATTGCCGCACTGTACTCTCCCAAGCGCTTCGCACAGTGCTCTGCACACAGTGAGCGCTCAGTAGGTATGATTGAATCAATGAATGACACATCTCTGGGGCTAGAAGAGTCAGGGAAATAAAGCCCTCGTCCCTCCGCAGCGTTAGCCCGCGTAGGGTGGTGTGGGAAGAAGTACCGCTGTATCGGACCTTCCCAAGTGCTTCGCACGGTGCCCCGCGCACACTAAGCGCTCGAGAAATACGACTGGATGAAGAAACGGACCGTGCGGCGATCCGGGTGCGTAGGACCGTACGCGCTCCGTGGCGAAACTACAAAACGGAGCATTTTCCAAGCTCGCCGTTGGGAGAGAACCTCGGCGGTGCCTTAGAAATGACGCCCACCTTTCCGGCGATTTCCAGTTCTCGCTTGTCTCTTTGCGCGTGCCCGGCCAGCATTTTCATCTCGATGACCCCAGCTACGGCGATGATGGGAACGATCGCCAGCAGCAGAAGGGTTAACTGCCAACCGTAGACAAAGGAGATGACGACGCCCGTCCCGAGGTTGGCGATATTCTGGGCCATCAGAGCCAGCCGGGCGCCCGTGACCTGGGACGGACCGGGAGAAAGCATCCAGGATTAAGTGCTCCATGCGGGACAGGGCCTTCGTCCAACCCCATTTGCTTATACCTACCCCGGCGCTCAGTACAGCGCCTGGCACGCGGCAAGCCCTTAACCTGTACATCGTCGTCGTCTAAGCCGCCGTGCTCCTCATCGCGTTCATCCTCGCCACCGTTACGGGCAGTCGGGGAATCCCGGGATGTAAAACATCCGCTCTCCGAGAGCCTCCCGCTCCGGACCGGCCACTGCCGCGGGCCTGAGCCCGCTGGGCCGGACCCCCCGCCTCCCCTTGGGGGGAGCGAACCCCCCCGAGCCCCCGGGGGTCGACTAGGGGGGAGAGCCGCAGGCCCCCAGCCGCGGGGGACCGGTCATTTGGCTGGGAAGCTTGGCCGTGATTCGCCCCCAGCACAGGCCGCTTGGCGTCAGAGCCCCGGGGAGGGGGTTGGGCTGAAGGCGGGGGTCAACGGGGGTCACCTACGCCTTGGACCTGGGCCGCGTCTGTGGCCAGCTGGGCGGTCAGGGCTCCGGGGCCGTTCCTGGGGTCGTCAAACCAGCTCATGTCCTGAAAAGCAACCAGCCTCCCGTGGGCCTCCGGGAAGACCACCCGGCGCTGGCGGCGGGAGGCCGCTGCGGGGCCGGGGTCATCCGCCCCCCGCCCCCACGGCCTGACGGGACGGAGGGTCCCGCTCAGGGCCCTGGGCGGGTCGCGATCCGGCTCCAGCTCCGGGGAGCCTGGCCGAGAGGCTTACGGGGCCCCAGGGAGTGGACACGCCGAGGCTGGAGGGCCTGTGTCGGGACTGGACCGGTGCCTCGTGAGGGCGGGAGGGGGCCCCCCGTCCGTTCCTGCCTGATCCTGGATGCCCCGGCAGGGCCGAGGCTGGGGGCGGGAATCGAGGGACCGCGTGGGCTGCCCGGGTTTAACTCCGAAGGAGGACCGAGGCCGGGGATGGGGGTGAGAGGGCGCAGGGGTCGGAGCGGGGACGTGGGGCGCCGCGGGCCGGGAGGGCACACGGGTTCCGGGACGGTTTCCTTCCGGCCAGATGCTCCCCGCCTGGAAGGCACGCGGCATCCTGCGTTCCGTCCGGCGCAGTGCCGGGGGAAAGGCGGGAGGCAAGCGAAGCCCGGACCTCCGAGGGGGAGCCACGTCGCCGGAAGGCGGCCGCCTTCTTCAGGCCTTCCCGGAACAGGGCGCCCAGCTGCCACGTGGCCCGGCCTGCAGCCCCCTGGCCCGGCCAACCTCCCGGGAACCTCCCCTCCTCTCAGCGAGCCCCGGCTCCCCGCCGACAGGCGGGGCCGTGAGGCTCCCCGTGCTCCGGAAGCCAGTTCGGGGGCCGGGGGCGAGGGGGTCGGCTGAGAAGCACGTGGGCCCGGGCGGACGCCGAGGGGAGACCGGGGTCTGCGGTCCGTCGACGTCCGGCTGACCGTCGGTCATCGCTCCGGCCCGGGAGCCCCGTCTAGGCGGAGGCTTCCCGGACCGGGTCGGGGGACGAAGCGGGGTCGGGGAGTGGGGCCTACCTGCCTCAGCATGGCTCCGAAGGCCAAGAACCGGAGCCGCCCGGTGAGGATCTCGCCGGCTTTACCGAACGTGTAACCCTGGTGGGAGAGGGACGCGGAACGTTCGCGATAAACCCGTTTTCCCCACTGGGATCTTCACGCGAACCGTCAGCTATCCCTAAACTGCCAATCGCACACGTACGCCGTCCTCCCCCTCACCGGAACACACGCCCACGCGCACTCGCTAACTCGGGGACCGGGAATACGCCTGTCGTATTTTTGTATCGTTATCTTGTACTCTCCCCAGCACTTGATAGGGTGCTCTGCACACGGTAAGTACTCAGTAAATGACCACATCTGACACCCACCCACGGAAACACTCACAGACAGTCACCCAACACCCCTAGGGACACGGAAACACACTGACGTATATTCACACAGTCGGACAGATTCTCACAGACTTACCAATATGCACACACTCACCCCTGCAGACGCACGCACACACACAGGTTCTCCCTCCTTCAGACACGCTGACACACACACACGGAAACTCACACAGGGTCACATCTTCACACACACTTCTGTAGACACGCGCCAAGACCCGAATCTACCCACCCACACGCATATAGAGTTGCGTGCGTAGAAATAACCGCATAAAGGCATTCTCGGACGCACACAGACGCATAACGATATTAATTCTGGTACTCGTGAAGAGCTTACTATGCGCCGAGCACCGTTCTAAGTGCTGGAGTAGTTAAGCGGGCCGGACACGGCCCCTAGGTCCTGTTTTACAGATGAGGTAACCGAGGCCCAGAGAAGTGAAGCTGACTTGCCCGAGGTCACGCGGCAGACCCGTGGATTAGAACCTAGGTCCTTCTGACTCCGAGCCCCGCGCTCTATCCGCTAGATCGTGCCGCTTCTCCCAGATACGCACGGATATCCAGGCTACCCCACGAAACGGGCTTGAAAATCAGTTTGTATCGTGGGATCCATTTTCCTATAGATGTACATGCAATTGGGTTGGATTTCTTTTTGGGGGGCGGGTGTATGGCGTGTTGTTTTTTTCTTTAAACAGCGTTTAACAGATATCATTAAAGAGAGAGGTGAAACTGAGGGCTGAAGGTCTCAGAGGGGCGAAACCTCAGGGAACGAGCCCGTCTCTGCCCCGGGGGCCCCAGGGGTGGATCTGGCACCCCCATTCCCCCAACTCCGCTCCGGGCTCCGAGGGGTCCCCGCTCTCCGTTCCCCGCCGCGCCAGCGCGGCCCGGCTACCCACCTGCAGGAAGAAGGTGAAGAAGGAAACGATCCCCAGGACAAGGAACACCACTGAGAACATATCGCACTTCTGCCTCTTCACGGCCTCGTCTCCCGGCCCGAAGACCTGCGCGCGATTGAGACCGCTGCTCTCGGACGGCCCCCGCCGCTCCCCGCTTCTACCAGGTTGCGTTCCCAGAGGGGGCCCCCTCGGAAACGACCCCCGACCCCCACCCCGGGTCCCTGTGCTACCTTCAAACGGGGCAAAGTAGAGGGAAATGGCCCAAGTTGGACCACTGGGCCTGGCGGGTCCAGGAAGCCCCCTCCGCCAGAGGCCCGTGCCTGTGGGGATCACGAGGACGCTGGGGCGTTTCTCCAAGCGGGCCGGGCACCTCTCCCCACCTAGCGCCAACGGCGAGCCACCAAGTCCCTCTGAACCCCATCCCGGCCCTCTCCGCTGGGAGCTGGTCCCCCCCCCTCCTCCCGGGGGCAGGCGTTCTCGGGCCTGAACTCTCCTCCCGACCCCTCTTCCCCCCCCGGTTTGGGGGAGGCCCAGCAGGATCTCAGACCGGAGCCTTCGAGAGCCGCCTGCGGATGACGGAGCGGGAAGACGCTTCGGTCTGGGGACCGCGGGGAACGGGGGAGACGAGGTGGGGGATCGGCGGGAGCCCGATCCCGATTTGGAACAACTCACGGTTATCATCTCCGAGAAGATGACTGAAAATGCAGGCTGCAGAGCCCCGTTGACTATGGAACAGAGCGTGCCCACCACGAAATAAGGCCACTCTCGTCTATTCAGCTTCAGAACCTTCAGGAAAGACACCGGCGGGACGTCTGCGGTCTGGAATATACGGACCGCGTGGAAAAACGTTACCTCGAGAAGCAGCGCGGCGTGGCGGATAGAGCGCGGGCCTGGGACTCGGAGGGTCACGGGTTCTAATCCCGCTTCTGCCCCCCGTCTGCTGTGTGACAAGTCACCAAACTTCTCCGGGCCTCGGCTATCCCAACTGTAAAATGGGGAGTGAGACCGAGCCCCAGTGTGGGACAGGGAACGCGTCCAACCTGATAGACTTCAATCTAGCCCCTGTGCTCAGTGCGGTGCCTAGCGTACAGCGAAGCGCCGAAACGCCGCAATTAGTAACAATTAATAATAATAATACCGTTGGTATCTGTTAAGCGCTTACTATGTGCAGAGCACCGTTCTAAGCGCTGGGGGAGATACAGGGTCATCGGGCCGTCCCGCGTGAGGCTCACGGTTAATCCCCATTTCACGGGTGAGGTAACTGAGGCCCAGAGAAGTGAAGCGACTCGCCCACAGTCACACAGCTGACGAGGGGCAGAGCCGGGAGTCGAGCCCGTGACCTCTGACTCCGAAGCCCGGGCTCTTTCCACTAGCAGCGGGTGTCAGACTCGAACCCTTAAAGTCATCACAGTTCTGCCTGGGCAGGCCGGGGAGGCCAGAGGGAAGATGAGATCGTCATCCCGTCGTCCCGAGGGGAGAAGAAGCAAGGAGCGGGGCTGGCGGTGGGGGAAGGAGGGGACCGGGGAAGCCCAGACTGGAGGGGATCCAGGACCCCAGGAGGAATTGGGGCCGGGCAGGGGTAGGACGGGGATCAGCGGACCCCTGGCTCTAGGAACGGAGGCTGACTCGGAGATCCGAAACGGGGGGACAGGTGGAAGTCAGGAGGAGCGGGAGATTAGAAAAGTCGGGGAGGCCCGAGGAGACGGAGCAGGGGAAGAGGCAGGGCCGGGGAGTGGGGAAACAGGGCGACCCTGCCTCGGCGGGACAAGAGGCGAAGGTGGCTGTTCCCTGGGGCAGGAACTTCCGGGAGACCGGTGGGGGCCACCCCTCCTGAGGGGAGGCCGGAGGAAGCCACCTGGCAGAGTGGATAGAGCCCGGGTCCGGGGGTCAGTAGGTCGTGGGTTCTAATGCCGGTTCCTCTACATGTCTGCTGCGTGTGACCTTGGGCAAGTCACTTCACTTCTCTGGGCCCGTTACCTCATCCGTCAAAAGGGGGGGCGAGACCGTGAGCCCCACGTGGCACAGGGACCGTGTCCAACCCCATTTGCCTGTGTCTACCCCAGGGCATAGTACGGTGCCTGGCACATAGTAAGCGCCTAACCAATACCACAGTTTTTATCATCATCCTCATTATTATCATCAGGCCAAAGGAGATTCAGGCCCGCCCCAAGGAATCTGCCCTCCCTATTTGAAGTCATTCTAGATTGTTCCGGATCCCCCACGTGTCCACATCGTAGTTCTGTCCTGACTGGGGCCGGGTCCTCTGGAATTTAATAATAATAATAATAATAATGTCGGTATTTGTTAAGCGCTTTACTACGTGCCGAGCACTGTTCTAAGCGCTGGGGTAGACATAGGGGAATCAGGTCGTCCCACGTGGGGCTCACAGTCTTAATCCCCATTTCACAGATGAGGGAACTGAGGCACAGAGAAGTTAAGTGACTCGCCCACAGTCACACAGCCGCCAAGTGGCAGAGCTGGGATTCGAACTCATGAGCCCCGACTCCAAAGCCCGTGCTCTTTCCACTGAGCCACGCTGCTTCGAAGGCACATCTCCTCCTCCAAGAAGCCTTCCCTAACTAAGCCCTCCTCTCCTCTCCTCCATTCCTTTCTGCACCAGCTCTCGCCGGCTCCTTCATTCATCCTCCCTCCCATCCCCACAGCACATGTCCATATATATATCTATTTATATTTATATTCATGTCTATCTCCCACTTTAGACGGTGAGCTCGTTGTGGGCAGGATTGTGTCTGTTGTTCTATTGTACTCTCCCAAGCGCTTAGTACGGTGCTTTGCGCACGGTAAGCACTCGATAAATAAGATTGAATGAATGAAGTTGGGGCCCAGTTCCCCAAGTGCCAAATTTAGGGGGAGAGTATCGGAGGAAGGAGTTGGGACCCCTCGTTCCCCCAGAAGCTGGGAGACTAGAGCAAGGAGCAGATCTGGATTAGAACCCAGGTCCTCAGCTTCCAGGGCCCGGGCTCTTTCCGCTGGTTCAAGCTGAGATCCTGATGCTTATCTTTTGGGGGGGAGAACTGCGATTCTTTTGTCTTGCTCTGTTCTACCAACTCTGTTGTATTGTACTCTCCCAAGCGCTTAGCACAGTGCGCTGCACAAGGTAAGCGCTCAGTAAATACCACTGACAGATATCTCTGGGGCCGGCGTAGAGCATCCTGAGGTGGGGTTCGGGGGGTGAAGCCAGGACCAATCCAAACTCTTGGGGCTCAGGGAGGGCCAGGCGAGCTCAGCCCCAAAGTCGCCCACACCACGTGATCATCTTGTTTCTATTACAATTGTTACTATTATTGTTATTATTTACTATGTGCCAAGCACTGTTCTAAGCACTGGATACATGGAAATCAGGTTGGACACAGTCCCTGCCCCACATGGGGCTCACAGTCTTAATCCCCATTTTACAGATGAGGCGACTGAGGCCCACAGAAGGGAAGTGATTTGTCCAAGGTCATACAACAGACACACGGAGGAGCCGGGATTAGACCGCACGGGCCCTTCTGACTTCCAAACGCACGTTCTATCCACTAAGCCACGTTGCTTTTAGTACGCTGCTCGACGGCCAGTCGGTGTTAAACAGAACGCCCCTCCAGACGGTAAATTTGTTGTGGGCAGGGGACGCGTCTGTTTCTTGTGGTATTGTATTCTCCCAAGAGCTTAATCCAGTGCTCTGTACACAGTAAGTGCTCCGTAAATACGACGGACTGACTTAAACCTCCTTCCGAGAGCAGTGGGGGAAAGGGCTCTGATCGGACCATTTCAGATTCAGGCCCCGGCGCGCCGTGATTTGATTTCCAGTAGAAACACTTACCGGCTCCTCCGCTTTCGGGATCCTCTGATCCCGTCTGGATCTTCTCACGCTTGAGCGAGCCGATCTTCTGAACACGTGGCCATTTGAAGACATCCGTGTGCCATTCATCTCGCCACCGTCTCCCTCTTCAGATTCCTCTGGCTCCCACTGGTTTCCGGATGCCTGAAACGGAGATGAAATTGTTTTATACAATGCACAGCACCTAGGAAAATATCTATACGGTATTTCTTCACGTTAACGAATGTCTTCCCCCCTAGACCGTAAGCTCGTTTTGGGCAGGGAATTTGTATTCCAACTCTGTTGCGCCGTACTCTCCCAAGTGCTTAGGACAGTGCTCTGCACACGGGAAGGGTTCAAGAAATACCACTGACTGATTGATTGTTCGTTAAGCACTTTCTGTGTTCCAAGCAATATACTAAGCGCCGGGGTAGATACAACATTCCAAGCGCCGAGTACAGTGCTCTGCACACGGTAAGCACTCAGTACATACTATTGAATGAATGAATCCAAGATAATCGGATCAGACACAGTTCCTGTCTCACGTGGGGCTCACTATCTAAGTAGATGATGAATCCCCATTCGATAGATGAGGAAACTGAGGCACAGAAAAGTTAAGTGACTTGTCCAGGGTCACGCAGCAGACAAATGGTGGAGCGAGGATTTGAACCCAATACCCAGGTCCGTGCTTTTTCCACAAGGCCACGCTCCTTCTCTGGTACCTTGCTTGTAACTCCCGCCTCTGTCCCCTTCGCTCACATCGTTCTCCCAGGTTGAAACTTCCCTCCTCCCAACATCTGACCTTCTTCGGTCCCCCGCACCCGTCCTGAAAGCCCTCTTCCTCAAGCGTCCCATCCTTGATTAATCCCAGTCATCTCTGGCATTTAGGTATTTATTCAGACCCATCACGGGAAGCGGTGCGGTTTAGTGGCTAGAGCCCGGGCCCGGGAGTCAGAAGGTCGTGGGTTCTAATCCCAGATCTTCCACTTGACTGCTGTCTGACAAATCCCTTCCCTTCTCGGGGCCTCGGTTACCTCCTATGAACCCCATATGGGACGTGGACTGTACCCCACCTGATTTTCTTGCCTCTACCCAAGCACTTAGAAATAATAATAATAAAGGTGTTTGTTAAGCACCTACTCGGTGTCAGGCACTGTTCCGAACTCTGGGGTAGATACAGACTAATCAGATTGGACACAGTCCCTGTCCCACAGGGAGCTCACAGTCTTCATCCCCAGTTTACAGATGAGGTAAAGTCACCCAGCAGGCATGGCCGCCGTTAACAAATACTATAAAAAAAAGGGTGAATGTTAATTTTCTGTTCCTGGATTGTGTCAGGAGAAATTTACCAGGGCGTCCCTAGAGAATAATTACCTGCATGGCCACGAGTTTGGAATATACACCATCTTTGCTCATCAGTTCATCGTGGGTTCCTTGCTCCACGATCACCCCGTCCTCCAAGCCGGCAATGACATCCGCGTTGCGGATCGTAGACAAGCGATGGGCTACGACGACCGTGGTGCGGCCTTGTCGGGCCTGAGGGGGATGCGAGACCAGCTCTGAATCCACCTCGCTTTAGGGAAAGGGGTTCCCTGAACTGGCAAAATCTGCCTTTTGTCCTTTCTCTGTCGATCCTGGCAAAAGAACTGTTCATTCGTGCATTCATTCAAATGTCTCTATTGACCCCTTACCATGAGCAGAACACTGTATTAAGCGCTCGGGAGAGTACGGTATGACAATAAACGGCTACATCCCCCGCCCACAACGAGCTCACAGTCTAGAGGGCGAGACGGACTATAATCCCGGTGGCTGCGACCTGGAAACGTATCGACCGATCACGGGGCCCGGTCCTACAGAGCCGGTGGAAACCTGAGCGGTCAACCCGTCCAGTCCCCCGCTTCCACGCAGCGGCAGGAGTAACCCATCCGGGACAAACAAACGGTGTTTATTTTTCCCTGAAAGACTCCCCAGTGTAGAGACTGTCCACCCTCCACGATGGCCTGTTCCGGGGTTTTATCCCTCTGACACTGAGGAAGTTCTTCCTTGAGTCCACAATCTCTCCTGCTGTGGTACAATTAACTTGATTTCCTCTTGTCCAGTTTCCTGGGGACCCCGAACAGCTGTCAGTGACCTCTCTATAGAAATGGGGATTGAAACCGTGAGCCCTGTGTGGGACAGGAACTGTTTCCAACCTGATTTGCTTGTATCCACCCCAGCGCTTAGCACAGTGCCCCGCATATAGTAAGCGCTTAACGAATACCACGATTGTTATCATTATTATCACGTGGTTTTTCTTGGTTGGCTTTGTCCCTTTATTCGTTCATGCTGACTGCACTTCCCTTCCAGTTTCTGCTTTTCAAATTTTGTTCCTACATTCATTCATATTCATTGAGCGCTTACTGGGTGCAGTGCACTGTACTAAGCGCTTGGGAGAAGACAATACAATAATAAAACAGGCACATTCCCAGCCCACGACGAGCTTACTGTCGGGGGGAGGGAGAGAGGCGTTAAATAAATAAATTACAGATATGTACCTAAGTGCTGTGTTCTTTTGCTTCACTAGGATCTGCTAATATTACATCTCCATTATCATCCATGGTATTTATCGAGCGCTTACTATGTGCAGAGCACTGTGCTAAGCACTTGGGAGAGTACAACAGAATTAACACCTGCCCACAAGACCTTCCGACTAAGCCTCTTTTCCCCTACTCCTTTTCCCTTCTGCATCAGCCTTACGCTTGGATCCGTAGCTTTTTTTCACCCCATCCTCAGCCGCACAGCACTTACGTACATATCCCTGATTTATTCTAATACCCGCCTCTTGGTTCCTTGCGGACAACGAACGTGTCTACCAAAATGTGTTATATTGTACTCCCCCAAGTGCTTAGTACAGTGCTCCGCGCTCAGGGAGCACTCGATAAATACGATGGATTGACTGAGGCTGGACTTTCTGCAAAGGAAGAACTGTGCTTTAGAATGCGAGCTTAACCTGGTGGTTGGAAAGGGGGGGGGGAGGGGGTGATTTACTATGAGCCTCAGTTTCCACAGTCCCTGACCTTGGACTCTCTCTAAATCAGGCATCCCCGAAATCAGTCCCGCCAGCGTGTCTGGGAGGGGATCAGAATGATTCTGTCCCCCTCTTCCAGCATTCAGCTGCGGCGCGGCCTAACGGATAGAGCGCGGCCCCCGGGAGCCAGGAGGACCTGGGTTCTAGTCCTGCTTCACTGCGTTTCCGGCTGGGTGACCTGGGGCAAGTCACTTCACTTCTCTGTGCCTCGGTCACCTCGGCTGTAAAATGACGATTAAGACTCGGAGCCCCACGTGAGACAGGGACCGTGTCCAACCTGATTGGCTTGTATTTACCGCGGGGCTTAGTAGGGTGCCAGGCACGTGGTAAGCACTTAACGAGACTGTAAGCCCGGTGTGGGCGGGGATTGTCTCTCTCCATTGCTGTACTGTACTTTCCAAGAGATGAGTAGGGTGCTCCGCACACAGTAAGTGCTCAATAAATACGATCGAATGAACGAACGAGCGGATCACCGGCTCGTGCCCTCCACGTGATCTAGGGGCCAGTCCCCGGGAATCCTACCTCTCCCCGAGCCCGGACACTCAGATCGCAGAAGAAGAAGAAGAAGAATTACGGTATCTGAGAAGCACCCACTACGTGCCAAGCACTGTTCTCTAAGCGCTGACCAAAGAGAACCGAGGGGGGATTCGGCCGGGGTTCCAGCGCGCTCCAGGCCAAGGGTCTCCCGGCTCACTGACCTTGTCGAGGGCGGCCTGCACCGCCGCTTCGCTCTCGGTGTCCAGGGCCGAGGTGGCCTCGTCCAGCAGAAGGATCTTGGGGTTGCGCACCAGGGCCCGGGCGATGGCTATCCTCTGCTTCTGGCCCCCGCTCAGCTGGGCCCCCCGGTCTCCCACCAGCGTGTCAAATTTCTGAAAGAGGAAGGGGCTCGAGAGCCGGGGAGGAGCGGCGGCTGACGCCCGGGGCCTAGCGGCGGCCGCGGCTCCGAGGAGCGGGGCTTTCCGGGAAGACCGCTCCCTCACGGCTGCCCCCTCATCCCCCCCTCATGGCCCGTCTGCTCCCTCGAAGCTGCCCCTGCGCCCCTCCTTCGCAGGTGCCCCTCGGGTTTCATCCGTTCATTCATTCAATCACATTTATTGAACGCTTACTGGGTGCAAAGCGCTGTACTAAGCGCTTGGAAGAATAGCATATAACAACAGACAGACACATCCCTGCCCACAATGAACTCAAGTCTAGAGGGGGAGAAAGATGTTAATATAAATAGAGATAAATGAATAAATGACAGATATAGACATATGGGAGGTAGGGATGGGAGGGAGGATGAATGGAGGAACAAGTAAGAGCGGCGCAGATGGGAGTGAGAGAAGAGGAGAGGAGGGCTTAGTCGGGGAAGGCTTCTTGGAGGAGGTGGGCCTTCAATCAGGCTTTGAAGTGGAGGAGAGCAATTATCTGCCCGACAGGAGGGCGTGCCAGGCCAGAGGCAGGATGTGGGCCAGAGGGCGGCGGCGAGATAGAAGAGACCGAGGAACAGAGAGAAGGTTAGCATTGGAAAAATGAGATGCGTCGGCTGGGTTGTCGTAGGAGAGTAGGAAGTGAGGTAGGAGGGGGCAAGATGATGAAGTTCTTTAAAGCCATTGCTGAGGGGCTTTCGTTTGATGAGGGGGTGAATGGGCAACCACCGGAGTTTCCTGAGGAGTGGGGAAACATGGCTTGAACTCTTTTGTAGAAAAATGATCCGGGCAGCGGAGTGAAGGATGGACTGGAGTCAGGAGAGAGAGGAGGCAGGTAGTCGGCGAGGAGGCTGATAGAGTAATCAAGGCGGGATAGGATAAGTGACTGGATTAATGTGGTAGAGAGCAGAGAGGAGAAAGCACAGAGGAGAGGCTACAGAGGAGACACTAGAGAAGAGAGAGAAGAGACGAGGAGGAGGAGGGGAGCGCTGACCTTGGGCAGCCTCATGATGAAGTCATAGGCGTTGGCCTCCTTGACGGCCTGGATGATCTCGTCCATGGTGACGTCCCCCCGGCCGTAGCGAACGTTCTCCGCGATGGTGGTGGCGAAGAGCACGGGCTCCTGGCTCACCACGCCCGTCACCTCCCGCAGGAAGCGGACGTTCAGGGTCTGGATGTCCCGTCCGTCGATGCTGATCTGAAAGGAGAGGGGGGTTACGGGGTCAGCGGGGCGGGGGGCCCGTCCACGCTCCGGACCCGAGACCGCGCGGTCCCCCGGGGGCTCCCGGCCGGGACGTACCGAGCCGACGGTGGGGTCGTACAGCCTCTGGATCAGCTGGACGGCGGTGCTCTTCCCGCAGCCGCTGTTCCCCACCAGGGCCACGGTTTGCCCGCTGTTCACCTTCAGGTTCAGGCCCCTCAAGATCTGCCGGGGGTTACCGGAAGGAGGAGGAGAACCCAACCGTGACAGTTAGGTTGAGTTTGCGCCCGCTTGAACTCAATACATTCTGCAACTAAAACCCACAAGCACGCCAGCATTTAAAAAGGTCCTTCCCCCCTTAAAATGGAATCCCATTTCACGGTACCTGGATGTCGGGGCGAGCGGGATAAGAGAAATGAACGTTCCGGAACTCCAGATTCCCTTTCAGATTGCCCGGTTTGTCTCCCCTCTCCGAGAAACTGTCAATTTGAGGATCCTAAGCGGAAAACAGGTCGTAAAAACGCACCGATTCGGAGTTACCAGATTCTCCAGCTTTAGAACACTGATTCTTTGAGAGTTTCTCGCGTGTGGATTAAGTTAAAGAGGCTGAACGAGTCCCATGTGAATGTAGCCCAAGACGGTAAGTTTCAAGATTAGGAATTGAAAGTGTAAATTAGCTTTTCAACCGCCTGCCCAGCCCCAGAGTCACTAAGGTCCTGGTCCGCTGCCTGGAGATCTTCCTGTCAACAGACTCACGGCCAAGAGTTAAAGGGACTGACTCTTCTCTCGTGTTTATTTTCTTCCCTTTCTTTGCCCTCCTCCTGAGACACCCTGAGCCACAGCAACGCAAGTGAGGGGATGTGTGGAGAGTCCGCTTATTAGCCGAGGCCAGGGTGAATACACAGGATTTTTTTGTGCTTTTCCCTGTGTGTTTTCTTTTTGCCCGCATTAGCTAGACGGTAAGCTCACCGTTCGTATTCATTCAATCAGTGGTATTTATCGAGTGATTAATGTGCGCAGAGCACTGTACTAAGCACTTGGGAGAGTACAATACGACAGACAGACACATTCCCTGCCCACAACGATCTTACAGTCCAGAAGGGAGTGTGTTGATAGGGAGTATGTCTACCAACTCTGTCGTACGGTATTCTCCCAAGCGCTTAGACGCAGTGCTTTGCACAGAGAAAGCACTCAATAAATACCATTGATCGACCGATTGTCTCCCCCTCATCAATCTTATTTCCATTCCATTCAGTTCTCTTTCCTCAGCCTTTGGTTTCCTCCCCATCTTCTCAATCTGCCCCCTTTCTTCACCTCCCCCTTCCCTGCAAACACCCACATCTCACCAACCCCTTCAGTCAATCAGTCAAGTCCCCTCTCAGTCAAGTGTATTTACTGAGCGCTTACTGTGTGCAGAGCATTTGGGAGAGTACAATATAGCAGGCACATTCCCTGCCTACAGTGAACTTACAGTTCAGAGGGGGAGACGGACATTAATATAAATGAATTACAGATATGTACATAAGTGCTTTCCCTCGGACATTCCCGTGTGACTCGTGTCTATTTATGTGTAAGTGTGTGCGTCTCTGTGTGCATTTTTTCCCAGTTGTTAAGTGCTTACACTTAACAACGTTTAGAAACATTCTAAACACTGGCCTAAACTGTGACTCCACCAAGAATCAGCCCCTGGGGAGAGTGTGGTAGAGGAAAGAGCACGGGCCTGGGAATCAGAGGATGGGTTCTAAACACAGCTGTGTGACCTTGGGCAAGTCACTTCACTTCTCCCTGCCTCAATTGCCTCATCTGTAGAATGGGGATTAAATGCCCGTTCTTCCTCCCCCTTAGATCGTGGGGTCCCACGTCGGGCAGGGACTGTGTCTGGTCTCCCCGGCTTCAAAGTCTTATGGAGGGCACATCTCCTCCAAGAGGTCTTCCCCGATTAACCCCCTTTTCCCCCTCTCCCTTCTGCGTCGCCCTGACTTGCTCCCTTTACTTATCCTCCCCACCCCGAGCCCCACTGCACTTATGTATCTGTAATTTCTATATTTATTTCTATTAATGTCTGCCTCCCCCTCTACCCATTCCATTCCTAACTTGGGCAGTGGCTAGCGAGGAGAAGGCCATCTGCTACGAGTCAAAACTCCCCCGTGCTGGGCAGCAGAGGCACGGGAGAGAGTCGAGGGCGGAGACTCGGGTTTACCGCGTGGAAGGCGGCAACGGTAAACCACTTCCAGATTTTTAACAAGAAAACCGTACGGATCCGCTACCGGGACGTCAGCAGACGGAGAGCGGGGCGTTCTGGGAGAGACGCGTCCGTGGCGTCGCCGTGGCCGGAAACGACTCGACGGCATAAGGCAGGACTTTCCCAAGCACTTAGTACAGCACTCTACAGCACAGTAGGTGCTTAATAAATACGATTGAATGGATGAGTGAATGCGTGAATGAACAGATACCACAGTGCATTCATTAAGTAGTCTACTGGCTGGCTCCAGCAGACAGGACGCGGAAAATAATCCAGACAAAGAGGAACACGAATGATCAGCCTGGGCTGTGCTCACACTCCCCCCCGGGGGATTGAACGCAGCCTCCCTCCAGAACTTCCACCCGCCCGCGGCCAAAGAACTTACACTGTCGATGATCTCAAATACGGACTTCGCCGCTCCTCTTGCGTTAGCAAAAGCGTCCATGCACGGAGCGGCTTGGCCGACGCTGAAAGCTCCGTAGACGATGGAGAAAAAGACCTGAGGGAAGAAAATGGGGAGAATTAGCCTCAATCGATCAAGATATTTATTCATTTAGATATTTATTTAGAGTAACAGCGTGGCTTAGCGAAGAGAGCACGGGTCTTGGAGTCGGAAGGACCTAGGTTCTAATCCCAGCTGCGCCACCTGTGTGCTGTGTGATCTTGGGCCACTTCGCTGTGCCTCGGTTATCTCATCTGCAAAATCGGGTTAAGAGTTTGAGACCCACGTGAGACCCTCCCATCTTCTAGACTGTGAGCCTGTTGTTGGGTAGGGATTGTCTCTGTTGCTGAGTTGTACTTTTCAAGCAGTTTGTACAGTGCTCTGCACACAGTAAGTGCTCCATAAACACGATTGAATGAATGAATGAATGAATGAATGACAGGGGCCGTGTCCAACCTGATTAACTTGTATCTACCTCAGTGCTTAGAACAGTGCTTGGCACCTAAGCGCTTAACAAACACCATCATCGTTATTATTACCTAGTAAACTCTTAACAAGTACCACAGTAATCATTATTATTATATCTGCTCTCTCAGTGCCTTGCACGCTCGATAAATATCATTGATGCCCATATTCCCAGGGGGTTTATTGGGAGGAGGCAGATTCCACCGCCCTCTCCACCAGGCCAAGGCAGGAAGGAAAAAATAAAGGGATAAAGAGGAGGAAGAGCGGAACTAGGGGAGGATGGAGGGAATGAAGGGAGGGAGGAAGAGAAGCAGGAAGGAAAGACCGCAGGGAAGGAAAGGCAAAAGAACAAGACTGGCAGTCTTACTGTCATTGTGTTTCCAAGAGTGTATTCCTTTGATAGTATTAAGGAAGATCCATACCAGAAAGCCAGGGCATATGAGGCATAAATCAAGAGGAAAGCAGTCCCCAGGGAAAGATTGGCTGTAATGGCTTTCTTTATTCCAATCTTTTCTGCCTCTTCTAAATGCCTCTTATACCTACAGGAAAATGAGAAAAACAGGTACAGTGGGAAAGAGCAGACGATTCTCTGTGCCTCAGCTGTAAAATGGGGATTAAAGACCTGTCCTCCTTCCTCATTATACCATGAGTCCCCAGTTCGACCCCGTAAACTTGTATCGACTCCAGTGCTTGGCACGTAGTACGTGTGAAACAACTATCGTTAAGCAAGTTGAGTAAGGGACGACTCAGGGCCCGGTCCAGGCCTGTCCACTTGCTGCCGTCATTTCGAGCCTCTCATTCATTCATTCATTCATTCAATAGTATTTATTGAGCGCTTACTATGTGCAGAGCACTGTACTAAGCGCTTGGGATGAACAAGTCGGCAACAGATAGAGACAGTCCCTGCCGTTTGACGGGCTTACGGTCTAATCTCCCGTCCTCCTCCGACCTGCTCTCCGCCCAGTCCGCCACACGGGCCCGGAGCCTGAGCCTCGGGAAAGCGGGAAGACGACAGGAGCGCCCGAAACCCGCGGCAAGAGGAAACGGGTCCTGAGGGCCGGAAGATCCCGACCTGGCGAGTTCTTTGCTCTGTCCTCCGAAAGCCGTCACGGTCTTAATGGCCGCCAGAGCCTCCTCGGCCACGGCGCCTGCTTTTGCGTACGCGGACATCTCTCTGTCGGTAAACGCGGACAGTATCTAGGGCGAAGGGAAAGAAGTTTCACCTCTTTGCTCAGAGGAAAATGAGTAATCGGCTTTCCCCGGGAGATTTTTCCCTCCTTCCACCCGCTCTGTTTCACAGGCTGAACGGGGCTGGTGGGGCCCGGGCTGGGCGTCCCCTGGACGAGCCCCGCTGACCCCGGGAGGAGAGGGGGAATTCAGGGGAGGTGGCTTCACCTGGGCTCGCTGGAAATCGGTGCTTCAAATAATCCTTGGGGAGGAGTACCCCGATTTGGGCACGTTTCTATGGTTCCACAGGAGTCAGGAGGAGAGGGCTTCATGGCTCTACACACGGTAAGCGCTCAATAAATACCACTGATGGATCCGACTGATGATCTGACTGACTGACTGACGAAGAGTCAGCTGGGGTGTGTTTTCCAGGGAAACAGGCCAGCCCCTTCTCTCCTCAGCCCGGCCCTCCCTGCCCTGAATCCATCCTCACTTCAACGTTCACCTTGACCTCCCGCTCGTCTACATCTGTTTTTGTAAGTTTCATCCTGGTTTTTCTAGAGCTGCTCTTGCTGCTCTGATCCTTTCTGGGCCTGGAGGGCCCCACTCTGAAATATCAGGGGTTATTGATGGTGGAGC
Source organism: Ornithorhynchus anatinus (assembly GCF_004115215.2). NCBI lineage: Eukaryota > Metazoa > Chordata > Mammalia > Monotremata > Ornithorhynchidae > Ornithorhynchus > Ornithorhynchus anatinus. The sequence goes on along the minus strand of NC_041740.1, from coordinate 20,727,056 downwards.
AGGAGGAGGAGAAAGAGGAGGAGCAGGAGGAGGAGGAAAAGCAGAGGAGGAAAAGAGGAAGAGGCAGAGGAAAAGGAGAAAGAGGAGGAAAGAGGAGGAAGAGGAGGAGAAGGGAAAGGAGGCAGTGGGGGAGGAGGAAAGAAGAGGAGGAAGAAGACCAGGAGGAATAGAGGTGGAAGAAGAAGAGGCGGAGGAGGAGGTGATGGAGGAAAAGGAGGAGGCAGAGAAATAGGAGGAAGACGAGGTGGAGCAGGAAAAGGAGGAGGAGGAGAGAAGGAAGAGGAGGAAAAGGAGGAGGCAGAGGAATAGGAGGAAGAGGAGGAGGTAGGTAGGGAGGAGGAGGAGGAAAACAGGAGCAGCACCATATCCTAGTGGAAAGAGCACAGTCCTGGGAATAAGAGGATCTGGGTTCTAATCCCAGTTCTGCCACTTGCCTGCTGTGTGATCTTGGGCAAGTCATTTAATTTCTCTGGGCCTCAGTTACCTCATCATTCTCTACCTCTTATACCTCCTACTTAGTGGGACAGAGACTGTGTCCAACCTGGATTCGCCTGGATCTACCACAGTGCTTGGAATAGTACTCGACAAATATTAAGGGCTTAACCAGTGTAATGATACTAATAATAACAATAGTAATGATGAAATGGAGGAGAGGAGGAGGAGGAAGAGGAGGAAGAAAAGAGCACAGTGAGAAAGAGGAGGAAGAGAAAAAAGAAGGCGGAGAGGACAAGGAGGGAGAGCGCCTCGGACCTTTCATTCATTCATTCAATCGTATTTATTGAGCGCTTACTGTGTGCAAAGCACTGTACTAAGAGCTTGGGAGAGTACAATATAACAACAAACAGGCACATTCCCGCCCCCAACGAGCTCACAGTCTAGAGGGGGAGACAGAGATTAATATAAATAAATAAATGAATAAATAATCATTCTGTCCTGAGCTCCTCCCTCCTTCTCCACTGTCACCCTCTCCCCACCCCCTCATCCTGCTCTGGCCCAGCCCCCTGGCCCTCTTCCCCTCCCCCAATCTGGACTCTGTTTCCCCGCGGGCGGGAGCCGCCGGGTGTGGAGTGGGCTAGGGCTTCCAGATCCATCCCATCGGACTTGTAGAAAGCAAAATCATTTGAGGCTAGAGGAGACAGTGGGTTTAGCTTTATGTAGCTGAACAGAAAGTAGCCAAGCATGCAATAATTATTATTATGGTATTTGTTTAGCGCTCACTACGTGCCGGGCACTGTACTAAGCACTGGGTTGGATCCAAGCCCCTGCACGGGGCTCCCAGTCTCAATCCCCATTTGGCAGATAAGGTAACAGATACAGAGAAGTGAGAAATAATAGTAATAATGATTATGGCATTTAATTGTGCTATTTGTTAAGCACTTACTATGTGTCAGACGCTGTACAAATCCCTGAGGTGGATACGGATAAATAGGGTTGGACCCAGTCCTTGTCCCACATGGGGCTCACGGTCTCAATCCCCATTTTCCAGATGAGGTAACTGAGGCCTAGAGAAGTGAAGTGACTTGGCCAAGGTCACCCAGCAGACAAAGGGCAGAACCGGGATTAGGACCCATGACCTTCTGAGTCCCAGGCCCGGGCTCTATCACTCCCAAGGGCCCAGGAAGCCAGATTCTCTCCTCTGACCGTTAACTGCCTCCCGGCCTCTCTCTGTCGCGATGCCAGGGGGCAGATGACGGCCCCAAGGAGGGTCAAGGGTGAAGGGGAAGTGGGGGCGCAGAGAGAGCAGGGTGGGGTTTCCATGGACACCTCTCCCCTCCTCGGGTGGTCCCCCCGGGGAGACCCAGTTTACACACGGTCTTCCAGCCCGGGGCACTGTTCAGCGCCAACGCCCTCCAGCTCCCGCCATTCTACCGGGGCACCATGGGCTCTGTCGTCCTCGCCAGGTTTAAGGCCCCGTGACCGACCCACCTTAGAAACGCTGGCCGCTCGCTCGGATCCACATCCGGCTAATCTCTTTCCTTTATGGCAGCCCAGTGAGACGGCACCAGGGCTTTCTCCGGAGAGAGGGAGAGGAAAGCTTGAAGCGGGGGACATCCTAGACTCGTGAGATGTGTGTGTTGAGGTGGGGGACGACTGAGGCACCCAGAAATGAATTTGCTCCCCTAGGGCCTCGCCCTCTGGGTGCTCTCCATTAACAGCAGCGGCTACCCCCGCTGTAGGAAGTCCCCCGCCCCCCAACCCGGGGGCTCCCCGAGGTACCTGCCTTTGCCCAGGCCGCCGAGGAGAGCCCCAGGATGGGGCTGATGGCCATGATCACCAGGGTGAGCTTCCAGCCTCGCAGGAACCCCACCAGAAATCCCGTGAGGAACGTGGCGACCGCCTGAAAGAACATCCCGGCCTTGTCTCCGATGCCCTCGGCGATCTTGGCGACGCTCCTAGAACCGACCAGGGCCGCGGGGTCAGGGTCTAGGACCCCGAGGGGAAGAGGGGCCGCATCGATCTCGGCAGCCGTCCACCGGCCCCGCGCGCGTCCCAGCGGCCGGGGAGACACCAGCCGGCGGGTTCGCGGGGTGAAGGGCCATGGAGAGAGAGGGGGAGGTTCGTGGGGCCGGAGGTGGACGGAGACAGAGTCCACGGTCCGTCCTCTTTCTGGCCTCCCCAGGACCTTCAACTGCCCCCGGCTCAGTCCAGCTCCACCCCGCCGGGCGTCGTCAGGGCTCTTCTTAAAAGGGAAGTGCAAGCGCTTAGCACAGAGCTCTGCGAACGGTAACCGCCTAATAGGTACCAATGAGTGATTGGGAGGGCATAAATGGAAAGTGTTTTTTTACTATTATCATTATTAGCAGTAATAATAATAATGATGACAAATAATGATGATTTGTTAAGCGTTTACCACGTGCCAAGCCCCGTATTTACCTCATCTGTACAATGGGAATTAAGACTCAGCCCCAAGTGGGACGCACGTGGCCGACCCGATTAGCTGGTACCCATCCCAGAGCGTCATACAGTACCTGGCATAAAGTCTTTAGCAAATATTACTATTATTATTACTATTATCACTATCATTATTAATAAGCACTGGGGTGGGCACAGAAAATCAGGTCCCACACGGGACTCTCAATCTAAGCAGGAGGGAGCGTGGGTATTGAATCCCCATTTTGCCGATGAGGGAACTGAGGCGCAGAAAAGTGAAGTGACTTGCCCGAGGTCACAGGGCAGACAAGTGGTCGCTCGTGCATTAGAACCCAGGTCCTCTGAATCCCAGGCCCAGGCTCTTGGGCAAGCAGAGTGACTGAACGCTTGCTGTGGGTGGGAACGTGTCTGTCGTTGTGGCGTACTCTCCCAAGAGCTTGGCACAGTGCTCTGCACACAGCAAGGGCTCAATAAATACGAGTAACGCAACGGCCCATCGTCGCTCAGTTTTCGTCCCCCCTGTCCCCGAGTGAGAGGAGGCGGCCGACGGGGCGGGCGAGAGCTTACTCCGTGAGGCGGCTGTGGAGCTCGGAGGAATCGTGGACGTCGAACCATCCCATTTCTTGCCTCAGCACGGCCCGGAAACACTCCTTCCTGATCGTCCGAATCTGCCGACTGGCGGCTAAGGTCCAGAACGAAACTTGCCCGTAGGCGGCGATGAGCACTCCGCCTCCCAGGCCGGAGTAATACCACGCGTACCTGAAAGAAAGGCAGCGAGCCCAGCGGTCGGAGCTTCGCCGGGGCTTTGCGGGGGGTCTCGGTTTACCCAGGAGCGACCGGGGGGTCCCTCGGGGCTGTGTCGGGCCTGGGCCAACTCCCAGGAACCCTCCACGGCTGACCTAACGTCGAGCAGCGTGGCCTGGTGGCGAGAGCCCGGGCTTGGGAGTCGGAGGTCGTGGGTTCTAATCCCAGCTTCGCCACTTGTCTATGTGACCTTGGGCGAGTCACTTAACTTCTCTGTGCCTCAGTTCCCTCATCGGCAAAATGGGGATAGAGACTGAACCCCACGTGGGACAATCTGCGCTTAGAACGGTGCTTGGCACACAGTAAGCCCTTAACAAATACCGTAATTATTACTATTATCTCATCTGTAAAATGGGGATTAAAAGTGCGAGCTCCTTGTGGGACAGGGACTTTGTCCAATCTGATTATCTTGTTTCTCCCCCGGTGATTAGGACAGTGTAAGCACTGAACATCGTAAGCGCTTAACAAGTACCCTAATTATCATTATTAACCACCGGCTTCCCGTCGGCGCGGCTTAGTGGAAAGAGCTTGGGTTCGGGAGTCGGAGGTCGTGGGCTCTAATCCCGGCTCCGCCACTTGTCAGCTGTGTGACTTCGGGCAAGTCACTCAGCTTCTCGGTGCCTCGGTGACCTCATCTGTAAAATGGGGATTAAGACTGTGAGCCCCACGTGGGACAACCTGATTGCTCTGTATCTCCCCCAGCGCTTAGAACGGTGCTTGGCACGTGGTAAGCGCTTAAAACGACACCATCGTTAGAGGGGGAGACAGACATTAATAGAAATAAATAAATGACAGATATGTACGTCAGTGCTGGGGGGACTGGGCGGGGGGGGGGGGATGAATAAAAGCCAGAAGGGAGCGGAAGAGGAAATGGGGGCTTAGTCAGGGAAGGCCTCCTGGAGGAGATGGGCCTTCCATAAGGCTCTGAGGGCCGGGGGACAGTCATTGTCTGTCGCCTATGAGAGAAATAACTAGTTCTATTAATAATAACTAAGTAATTAATAATAACTAAGGAGACCACTTGTTCCCTGGAGATGGATGAAAGGAGAAAGGACAGAGCCCCTGAGGAGAAACTCCGTGAGGAACAGAGGATCTTTCCTCTCACCGAGGGGAGGACCCATTTTGGGTCTTCCCCGAGCTCAGATCCATTTCTCACACTGCTTGGGCACATCGCAAGCGCTTAACGGGTATCACGATGGTGAGTCGTTCCAGGTTCCCAGGGACTCTCCTGGCTCGCGTTAGGAATAACTGTGTGCCAGGCACTGTACTAAGCGCTGCGGTGGATACAAGCAAATCGGGTCGGACGCGGTCCCTGTCCCCTGTGGGGCTCGCCGTCTCAATCTCCATTTTACAGATGAGGTAAGTGAGGCCCAGAGAAGTGAAGTGACTTGCTTAAGGCCACAGAGCAGACAGGGGGCAGAGGCGGGATTGGAACTCATGACCTTCTGACTCCCCGGCCCGCGCTCTATCCGCTACGCCACGCTGCTCACGTTGTCCCTGGAGCTCGGAAAACTTACAACAACAAGACTCCTCTGCACTTACTTGCAGATCCGTGATTTATGTATTTATATCAGTGACTCCCCCTCTAGACTGTAAGTTCCCTGTGGGCAGGGAAAGTGTTTCTTATATTGTGCTGTCGCCCTCTCCCGAGTGCTCTGCACACAGTAAGGGCTCAATAAATACGATTGAATGAATGGATGAATACGATCGCCTGCCTGAACCTCACCCCGCAGTCCCCTCCCCCAACCCCACCGTCGCCCCCGTCCGAGGCCGTGTCACCTCCGTCATGCCCGGGCTAGGCAAGATGGCCCCGAGTGCAGAGGTTACCTGGTCATTTCTTCCTCCAAGATCCTGGCTGGATTTAACATCGCCAAAGAGAAATTGCCTAAAGGAACCATGGGCGAGAGAAGAGTTAATGCAGGGCGGTTGGAGGCGGGCATCTTCCATTCCCAGTTCACCAGTCCACGGTGGGCAGGAAGGGGCAGAGAGGACGAGGACAGAGCCACCGTCACAGGGCTGTCGCTACGGGTGCCGGGCCAGATCCACGCCAGTGGGCATCCCCGTCCCTCTCCATTAATGGATTCCAGCCGGTAGGCGTTTCTGGTGCCGAAACGGAGGACCCGGGTTCTAATCCCCGCTCTTCCGCTTCTCTGCTCTGTGATCTCGGGCAAGTCACTTCACCACGCCGTGGCAGAGTTCCTTATTCTGCAAAATGGGGATTCAATCCCTCTGTTCCCTCCTACTCAGACTGTTAGCCCCATGTGGGACCTGTTTATCTTGTATTTCCTCCGGCGCTTAGCACGGTGCTCGGCAAGTAACAGATTCCGTTATTATTATTATTATTATTGTTGTCATCATTACTATTAAGCTCACTGTAGGCAGGGAATAGACTGTAAGCTCGTCGTGGGCAGGGATTGTCTCTCTTTATTGCCGTATTGTTCTTTCCAAGCACCTAGTATAGGGTTCTGCACACAGTAAGCGCTCTGTAAATACGACTGAATGAATGAGCGTCCGCTTGTTGTTATATTTTACTTTCCCAAGAGCTGAGTACAGTGCTTTGCACACAGTAAGCGCTCAGTAAATATGACTGAATGAGTTATGATTATCATCATAGCTTTCTCTCTCCTAGGTTAGATTTTTTTCCTAGCCTCCTGTTTCTCGCATCTCCTGCTCTCATCGGTTCTGATTCCCGTGCTATTCCCTTTCCGTTTCTCTGCTTTCATTCTCTATTTGAGTTTCTTCTAACCAGGCATCCGGCATCTGCCCACATACCTTTCCTAGAAAGTGAAACCCGGGATCTATTTGTCAAACTGTTTACCGACCCAATTCCTCGATTCTGGCATAATCACTTTCCTTTGAAATGCGATGATTTTCGGACGGGTCCGATGGGATTTCCTGCCCTGTCCTAGTTCCTAAATGGCCAAGAAATACCCATGACCTGCCCGGCCCACCAAACTTCTGAGAATCACTGAGAATCATTTCAGTGTGGCAGTCATTCCTTTGGCCAGCTGTGGGTATCCGGTACTTGGAGCTTTGTCCTTGTTTCCAGACGCTAAAAATGCATTTCATTTGGCTGAAAACCTAACGTTTCTCAACTTCATTATTTCCCGAAGTTATGTCTCCCACCCTGGAATCCGGGAGCGTAACACTGCGTAATTCGTAGCGCAGAGCCCAACGTAATCCTGGCAACGTGTCCGAGATATCGATCGGTCGAGCGCTGTAGTAAGTGCTCGGGAGAGAACGATACGATAGAATTGGTTAAAATGATATAAATTATTTAGGGATTCGTACGAATGTCCGTCTCCCCCGCTAGATTGTAAGCTCGCTGTGGGCAGGGAGCGCGTCTGCTAATTCTGTTATTCTGTACTCTCCCAAGCTCCGCACAGAGAACGTGCTCCACGGCTTAGTGGAAAGAGCACAGGCTTGGGCGTCTGAGGTCGTGGGTTCTAATCCTGGCTCTGCTCATGAGTTCGACTCCCGGCTCTGCCACTTGACAGCCGTGTGACTGTGGACAAGTCACTTCACTTCTCTGTGCCTCAGTTCCCTCATCTGTAAAATGGGGATTTAACTGTGAGCCTCACGTGGGACAACTTGATTACCCCGTATCTCCCCCAGCGCTTAGAACAGCGCTCTGCACATAGTAAGCGCTTAACAAATACCAACATCATTATTATTATTTCCAGCAGTGTGACTTCGGGCAAGTCACTTCACTTCCCTGAGCCTCGCTTACCTCATCCGGAAAATGGGGATGAAGACGGTGAGCCCCACGTGGGACCACCCGACGACCTCGTATTTTCCCCGGCGCTTGGAACGGTGCCTGGCACCTCGTGAGCGCTTAGCAAATACCCTCGTTATCATTATTAAATACCGGGGATTGATCGAACTTTTCCAAAGGTTTAGCACCGTGCTCTGCGCGTAGTAAGCGCTCGGTAAATAGCAGTGATCGACGGCGCTTTTCCAAACGCTAAGAACGATGCTCTGCAAGCAACACGAGGTCGATAAAAACCACCGAATGTCTGATGACAAAAGGCTTCTGTGGATCCCCGCAGCTCTCATCCTCCTCCCCACCCCCGTCCGCAACCCACCCCCCGGCCCCCAGAGGGGCCGTGAGACCAGCTGCCCCCTCCTCTTCTCCTCCCAGACCGGGGCAGCTTTTACCTGCAGCCGAGATGTTCCCCGTCGGGATAAAGCTATCGGTCATCTCTCCAAAGACGATCATGAGGAGCGGGAGGCCAGCGCCGTGGGCGACGGCCATGGCGGTGCCCAGGAACATGAGCCACTTGTCGTGCCAGTCCGAGTACCGAAACTGAATCGGGGGCAAACACAGGCAGCCGTCAACACAGAGGCAGACCTCGCTCCGGGGGAGATACGGCTAAATGTTACGGGAGTTAGGAGGACCGGGTTTCTAATCCCGACTCTGCCACTGTCTGCTCTGTGACTTTGGGCGAGCCGCTTCGCTTCTCGGTGCCTCAGTAAAATAGGGATTAAGACCGTGAGCCGACGGCTTTGTGTCGACCCCAGAGCTTAGAACGGTGTTTGGCACATAGTAAGCGCTTAACAGGTACCACCACCACCATCATCATCATCATCAATAATCCCTTCTCCGCCACTTGTCTGCTGTGTGACCTTGGGCAAGTCACCTCACTTCTCTGGGCCTCAGTTACCTCAACTACGAGCTGGGATGAAGAGGGAAGTAGCACGGCGTAGTGGATAGAGCAGCACGGGCCTGGGAGTCGGAAGGTCATGGGTTCTAATCCCGGCTCCGACACGTGTCTGCCGGGTGGCCTTGAGCAAGTCACTTCACTTCTCTGTGCCTCAGTTACCTGCTGAGCCCTTCTGGCTCCCAGGCCCGCGCTCTATCCACTACATCATGCTGCTTCTCCGCACAGGGAAGCCGCTCCAGCCCCCTGGAACCTAGACGGGGCAGACCATCAGCCGGAAATAAAGAAGCTCCTAACACACCTGTGGACCGCAAGCTTCTCGGGGACAGATGTCACGTGTTCCAACTTTGTTGCAGTGTGCTTTCCCGAGCGCTTAGTACAGTGCTCTGCACACAGTAAACGCTCAATAAATACCAACGATCGACTGATTGATCGGATGACCTCGGGCCTGAGGCGGTTTGCCCCGTAGTTGTCTTTTCCCGGGGAGGTTTCAGCAGATCCCGGGGGGAGCAGAGAAGCCTTATTTTTCCACCTGGGGACCCAAATATGCAGGAAACACCCGAGGCATCTCATCCTCCAGAACTCACAAGCACTTAGAACAGTGCCCAGCGCATAGTACGGGGCTTTGCACAACAGTAAGCGCTCAACAAATACGAATGAATGAGTGAACTCACCACGCTCAATGGGCTGACCATACTGGACTTCTTCATTTCTTCTCCTCCTCTGTTGTTGACAAAAGAACAAAAATTTTCCTTATAAACCTCAGGTTTATCCCAGTTCATCCTCACCCCATAATAATAGAGAAGCTACATAGCCCGGTGGATAGAGCCTGGGCTTGGGAGCCAGGAGGACCGGGGTTCTAATCCTGACTCATCTGTCCACTGGGTGTCCTTGGGCAAGTCACTCCACTTCTCTCTGTGCCTCATCTGTCAAGACTGAGAGCCCCGTGTGGGATACGGGCTGTGTCCAACCTGATTGGCTTGAATGTACCCCAGCGGTTAATACGGTGCCCAGCACACAGTAAGCACTGAACAAATACCATTTAAAAAATTAAAAAAAGAAGAACTGGGGGAATGCGTCAGTCGATGGCATTTTTTGAGCACTGACGAGGCGTGGGGCACTGTATTAACAGCTTGTGAGCGTACAATCGAGAAAGTAGACATGATTCCTGTCTTCAAGGAGCTTACAATCCTACATGGTTTGTTGATTCACTCCAGAGAATGTAAACTCTCCCCTCGGCCGGCATTCCACTTACCTGCCGCAGCTTAAGTCCTTCCCTGTCCCCGCCTCCCCAATTCCCAGCTGTTTTTCATCTCCCTTCCCTCCCCTTGCCGGTTCTCATTTGCTGTCTTGCAGCTTCGCTTTTTTTTATGGTATTTGTTATGTGCTTATTATGTGCCAGGCACTGTACTGAGCGCGGGGGTAGATTCAAGTTGTCGAGGTCGGACACAGTCCCTGTCCCATAAAGGGCTCGCGATCTTCATCCTCATTTTACAGATAACCGAGGCGCAGAGAATTGAAATGACTTGTCCGAGGTCGCCCAGCAGAGAGGCGGCAGAGCCGGGATTAGAGCCCAGGTCCTTCTGCCTCCCAAAGTCGGGCTCTATCCACTGGGCCGTGACGTTTCTCACTTCCCCTCGCAAAGCTGTGGGGCCGGAGGCAGTGACGGATTGATGTCAGACGGAGACAAGCGAGGTGGGCAGTAGGTCGGATATCCTGCGCTGATCCTTCTCCGTCTCCATCCCCGGGGCCTTGGCTGGAGCGGGGAGGCAGGACTGCAAGCCGGAACGTGGGAAGCAGCTGGATCGATCGATCGATCAATCAACTGTATTTACCGACTGCTCACTGCATGCAGATCACCGTACTGAGTGCTTGAGGGGGTAAGACATAACAGAGCTGTATGAAGGGAGCAGGGTGGCGGAGAAACTGGGGCAGCAACTAAAATCAGTATTGAAGGTCAGTCGCTCGATCGTATTTGAGTGCTTACTGTGTGCAGAACGCTGTCCTGAGCGCTTGCGAGAGTACAACATAGTCATTACCTAGCACATAGTAAGCGCTTAACAGATACCGTAACTATGATAGTCAATCATCAGTCATATTTATCAAGCACTCACTATATGCAGAGCACTGTACTAAGCGCTTGGGAGAGTACAATATAACAATAAACAGACACATTCCCTGGTCACAGTGAGCTTACGGCCTGAGGGTGGGGCGGGGGGAGGAAACATTCATATAAATAAATTACAGATAGGTGCACGAGTGCCGTGGGGCTGGGATGGGGGGTTGAATGAAAGGAGAAGTCAGGGGGACGCAGAAGGGAGTGGGAGAAGAGGAAATGAGGGCTTAGTCAGGGAAGGCCTCATGGAGGAGATGGGCCTTCAATAAGGCTTTGAAGAGTGGGGGAGAACAATTGTCGCATATGAGGAGGGAGGGCGTCCCAGGCCAGGGGTAGGATGTGGGCGAGAGGTCAGCGGCCAGATAAACTGGGTCGAAGTACAGTGAAGAGGTTGGCATTAGAGGAACAAACTGTTTGGGCTGGGTTGTAGTAGGAGAGTAGCCAGGTAAAGTAGGATGGGGCAAAGTGACTGTGTGTTTCTAAGCCGACGGTGAGAAGTTTCTGTTTGATGCAGAGGTGGATGGGCAACCGCTGGAGGTTCTTGAGGAGTGAGAAAACACGGCCCGAATGTTTGTAGAAAAATGATCCGGGCAGCAGGGTGAAGTACGGATGGGAGTTGGGAGAGATAGGAGGCGGGGAGGTCGGCAGGGAGGCCGTCAGGGAGATCAAGACAGGATAGGAAAAGTGCTTGGTGTGATGCGGCAGTTTAAATGGAGGGAAAGGGGTGGATTTTAGCGACGTTGTGAAGGTCGAACCGACGGGATTTTGTAGCGGATTCAACGCCTGGGTTGAATGAGAGAGGAATCGAGGACAACGCCAAGGCTTGTGAGACAGGAAGGACGGTGGGGCCGGTTAAGCGAGGGATGGAGGAGGCAGGAAGACAGGGAGTTTGAGGAGGGAGTTCGATGTCTCGAACAACCGGTGAGGGTGATGGACACGGGTGTCGCTTAGGATGGAGAAACGGTTTTGCCAGGCAGAGGAGAGGGTAGAGTTAAAGCGCGTCAGGATAGACTTGAAGTGGATGAGGTCGGCCTGATATCTGGGTTTCCCCCAGCGGCGCTCTGCGGCTCGTGCACGAGAGCGAAGGAGGTGGACCGTGGAGGCTGTGGGTTAGCGGTTCGAGATTGACAGAGGGCTAGGGGAGCGGGTGATTTGAGTTCAGAAGAGAGGGTAGGTTGAGAGTGTCAATTTGGTCATCGAGGGAAAGTAGTTTGGGGATGGAGGCGTTCCAGGTTCGGTTGCTGGAGCGTAAAATCTCTGATTTGCCCTACAGCTCCGCTGAGCAGGACACCCAAAGAACTCTCCTTTTATCAAGGTCAATATCGACGATATTTTTTGAGCCTTTACTGTGCGCAGAGTACTGTGCTAGGCGTTTAGGAGAGTTCGATCTCACAGAGTTGGTAGACACATTCCCTGTCCACAAAGAGCTTCCGGTCTAAAGGAAGTAGGGGGGGGATTTTGTTGCTTGTGAGCGAGAATGGATGGAAGTGTCTTATTGAACCAGACTCAGAATCACTCCCTCTGGCTTAACCATTAACTCATCTCCACTGGATCGGTTGTCATCCTTTTGATGTTTCACTGAGGGAAAGTTGAGGAGCATTTCTCATCAGGCTCTGGACGGTCAGGAGCCCAGAGGGTATGACCTGAGAGGAAAGACCGGCCTCTCCCCATCCCCAACCTCCCCACCCCCCACGGGGATAATATTGATTATGAGCTCCACGTCCTCTATTTACTCACAGTACGCTTACCTCTGTCCTGAAAATAGGATGAAATCCACAAGCCAGCTAAGATTACTGCTTCGCTAATGGGTGCCCAAGGTCATAACGGCTAAGGCCTATTTCTGAGCTTCACTGACAACCGTGTGGTTGGCTGGCACGCCACCGTTGGCTTCCAGTGAGCCTTCCCTTCCGACTAATAATAATAATAATGTTGGTATTTGTTCAGCGCTTACTATGTGCCGAGCACCGTTCTAAGCACTGGGGTAGATACGGGGTCATCAGGTTGTCCCACGTGAGGCTCACAGTCTGAATCCCCATTTTACAGATGAGGTGACAGGCACAGAGAAGTGAAGTGACTTGCCCACAGTCACACAGCGGACAAGCGGCAGAGCCGGGGAGTCTTTGTTCTTAGGCCACGGAACCGGAAGGCTTCCTTTTGGGATTTTCAACCGGGACGACACGCTGCCTAGTCAAACGGAAGCAACACCCCCCGGATCAAAGCTCGATTCCATCCAACCCAGATGCGCCTGAAAGGGGATTTGGCCCAATGAGGCTGCCCGTCTCCCCTGTAAATTCAAAGCTGCAGTAGTCCCACACTCCCCGGGGACAGAAATGAGAAAAATGACCACTGGCTTCTGCAGAGTGCGACCTCTGGGGCAGAAGCATCTGTGACACGGTGTTTTGGCACCTGTGACAACTCTAGGGGTGTCTGTGGGGGCGGAAGGGACGTATGGGGGTGTCTGGGGCAGCTGTGACGAGGTTCCCGCGAGTCCACTCTGCTTCCACTCGGGCCTGAAAGCACGAAACACCCGGGACTAATAATACAAATAGTAACCGTGGTTCTTGTTAGGCGCTTACTACATGCCAAACACTGTAGTAAGTGCTGGTGTAGATTCAAGGTAATTAGGTCCCAAATGGGGCTCTCGGTGTAGGTGGGAGGCAGAAAAGGGGGATTCAACTTTTCTCAGAATTTTGCAGAGGAAGAAACCGAGATACGGAAAAGTGACTTGCCCCAAGTCACACAGCAAGCACTTGGCCGAGTCGGGATTAGAACCCGGGTCCTCTGACTCCCAGATCTGTATTCTTTCTACTGGACTACCCTGCTTCTCACGTCTACCTACTCACCCTGGTAATGAGCCCTCTCCCAAGAACCTGATTTTATTTTTCTGACCAGAGGAGAGCAAGACAGTTTTCTGCTTTTGTTTGAAAAACCTCTGCCCCAGGGAGGTGGAGTGATTTTCACTCCCAGAAAATAAGAGACAGAAACAAAATGTGGAATTTCCATACATTAGATCCTCATTTCTAAGGTCAGCCATGCCATTCATTCAAGCACGTAAAAATAATAATAATAATAATAATAATAATGATAGTACTCATTAAGCTCGAAGAGCCAAGCACGGGTCTAAGCTCTGGGGTAGATACAAGTTAATCAGGTTAGACACGGTCCCTGTCCCATACAGGGCTCAGGTTCTTAATCCCCATCTTACAGATGAGGGAACCGAGGCCCGGAGAAGTGAAAAGACTTGGCTAAGGTCACACAGCAGACAAGCAGCAGAGCTGGTATTAGAACCCAGGTCCTCTGACCCCGGGCCCAGGTTCTTTCCACTAGGCCACACTGTTTCTCCATACTCATACATTCATGCATTCGATAATATTTACTAAGCCCTACTTTGGGCGAAACACCAATCTGGGCTCTCACTACATGCAGAGCTGCGTACTTGGTATCTATTATGTACAGGGCACCGTACTGAGCTTCTACTCTTTGCAGAGTACTGTAACGGACACTTATGCTTACAGTAAATGACGCGCGCCTTACCCTGGAGGAGCTTACAATCTAATGGGGAGACAGGTGGATGTAAATTGTACGAATACCCTGAAAGCAGAAGGAAAGACAGAGATCACCGTGCAAAACTAAGGATAATAATGAATGAATAAATGGAGTACGTTGATCGGCACTAAGGACGGCTGAAGGGGTGGCCTGACCTACGATTATCATCAAATGCCGTCGACTCATTTCCGATTCATAGCGACTCTGTGGATATATTTTCTCCAGAACGTCCCGTCTCCTGCCATAATCCATAACCTTGCTAACGGTGCTTCCGTTACATTGTCACGGTTTCTATTCAGCTGGCTGCGGATCTGCCTCTTCCATGCTTTCCCTGGACCTTTCCTAGCATTAGTGTCTTCTCCAGGGAATTAATCCTCCTGATGTGTGTCCAGAGGGAAGTAAAAATTTGGCAGAGGACGCTTCCTGGAGGAGAAGGATTTTAAAGAGGGCTTTGAAAATGAGAAAAGATGAAAGTCTGGTGGATTAGAAGCGGAAAGGGCTTGAGCCATGGGTCGGGGTTGGGAGAGTTGAGAATGGGGTACAGGGACAAAGTTAGTTTGGGAAGGGGAAAGTGTGAGCTGAGGGAGAAGAAGGGACCTACTGGGGTGTCTGGGGCAACGTGAAGAGACTGGGGCAGAGAGTGAAGAAAGGTGATACGTGAGGACTAACTCTTTTGGGGATTGCAACTTGTCACCCTGGGCTCTCCGGTTTTAGCTGGGATCCTGCCCAGGGTTGTTTGATCTTTCCCCTTTGTTTTCAGCTGCCCCATTTTAGTTCACCGGAAAGTAGTTGACTTCGCTGACACTGTCCTCTCCTGATTCTCCTCCTAGGTCTCTGGGTGTTCCTTCTCAGTCTCTTCCAGGAGCTCCTCCTTTGCCTCCCACCCCCTACATGTGGGAGTCCCTCAGGACTCAGTTTGGATTCCCTTCTCTTCTCCGTCTACACTCTCTTCCTTGGGGAACACATTCACTCTACAGCTTCAACTACCATCTTTATGTGGATGATTCCCAAATCTACCTCTCCAGCCCTGATCTCTCTCTCTCTCTCTGCAGTCTTGCATTTCCTCCTGCCTTCAAGACATCTCTACTTGGATGTCCCACCGTTGCCTCAAACTAAACAAGTCCAAAACAGAACTCCTCATCTCCCCGCCGAAACCCTGTCCTCGCCACCTCCTCAAACAGAAACTCCTTACCGTCGGCTTTAAAACAGTCCATCACCTTGCCTCCTCCTACCTCACCTTGCTCCTTTCCTACTGCAACTCGGCCCGCGCACTCAGCTCCTCTAAGCCCAAACTACTCACTGTACCTTGATCTCATCTATCTTGCCACCGACCTCTCGCCCTCATCCCGCTGTCCTGTCCGTCGATGCTCTACGGATACACATACCAGAATGACTTTATGACAGAAGATGGGGCTCTCTGAAGAGGGGCTGCCCATAGAGTCGCTACGGGTTGGAAATGACTCGACGGCGTTTGAAGAAGAGGAAGTCCAGGGATAGGGAGAGAGGAAGAGGGGGGAGAAGGAAGAGGGAAGAGAAAGAGGGAAGGAGAAGGGAGGAGGGAAGTGGAAGGAGGTGGGAGGAAAAGAGGGGAGGAGGAGGAGGGAAAAGGAGGAGGAAGAGGAGGAAGAAAGAGGAAGGAGGAGGGAAGAAGAGGGGGAGGGAGGAGGAAAGAGGAAGGACGAGGGAGAAAAAGTGAGGAGGAGGAAGAAGGAGGGAGAAGGAAGGAGAGGGAAGAGGAAGGAGGAGGAGGATGAGGAATGCCGTCTGCCTGCCCTGACCCCGGCCCCGGGGCCTCCCCTACCTCTCCGGGTCTTGGCGTGTCGAGCGGCCTC
Source organism: Ornithorhynchus anatinus (assembly GCF_004115215.2). Lineage (NCBI taxonomy): Eukaryota > Metazoa > Chordata > Mammalia > Monotremata > Ornithorhynchidae > Ornithorhynchus > Ornithorhynchus anatinus. The sequence goes on along the minus strand of NC_041740.1, from coordinate 20,711,226 downwards.
TGGCCCCGGCGGTGCTCCCGGTGTCGCTCTCGCTGTGCGCGTCCTGGGCCATTTCCACCTGGAGGAAGCCCAACCGTCCGCTCAACCGCCGACCTCTGCCCCACTCTCCCCCCTACCCACCGGGGGCGGCCACCAGCCCCCACCGAGCCGGGCCCGGCCCCTCCAGAGAACCCCACCACACGCACACCCCCTCGCCACCGCCCAGCTTGGACCCCCCGGGCCCGCTCCCACCCCCAGTCTCAGCACAGTGGCCGGGGGCTGCAGGGCTGGGGACTCCCACGCTCCTCCTGGAGGAATCTCAGGGCCAGAGACCACCCTCCCGAGCTTCTTCTGGAGGAGTCTCAGGCCCGGGACCCTCCACGCTCCTCCTGAGGGGAACCCTTTGGGCCGGCCAAAGGGTCAGGGAGTCCGGATTCAGCTCCACCTTAGCTGTCAAGAACCGTCGATCCTAGGCCCGATCCCCAGGCCCCTCATCCCCCTGGGGACCAAGCCAAGCCCCTCTCTCTACCTGTCGGTTGTCCTGACTGATTGGCTTCCTCCCACAGAGTCAGCTCAGAGCAGGGTGATCCCCGGGAGGTGATGACCCGCTGTGAAGGACACGGGATAGGGTTCCCAGGAGTTTCCTTATCAACTGGGTGCGTTGTTTACACAGATACACACTCGCACAAACACACACACTCACCGACAGAGACATGCAAAGACACAGACCGAAGCCCCCACTGACCCACATGCACAACTCAGTCCCCCGGACATGCCCGGGAGCATGCAGAAGCAACACATTAACACAACGAGCCACAGATTCTCACGTACAGTTCATTTCCTGGCTGGCAGAGGCTCAGAGGAAACCCAAGAGCCACCCAACCCAGGGGGTCCCCGGGCGTTCCTGGACCGCGAAGAATCCGAAAGGATGGAGCGCTCAAACCTGGGTCGCCCCCGCCCGATCATCTCGTGAGCTCCCCTTGAGCTCTGGCCCGAATCCCACCTCTTGCAGCTTAAGCCTATTTCTTAATTCTGCCCCTGGAGAATTGGGAAACGGCTGGTAATGATAATAATAATTGAGGTATTTGTTGAGCGCTTACTCCGTGTCACGTCCCGGGGTAGATCCGACACAGTCAAAATCAGGCAGGGTTCCTGTCCTGTATGGATCTCCCAGTGTAGGGGAGGGAGAGCAGTATGGTCTAGTGGAAAGAGATTTGGGTTCTGATCCAGCCTCTGCTCCTTGCCTGCTGCGTGACCCGGGGCAAGTCACTGAACTTCTCTGTGCCTCGGTTTTCCTGTCTGTATAATGGGGGCTTACTACGCGTTCTCCCTTCTCTTTAGACTACCGTGACTATGCGCCCCACGTGGGACCGGGATTGTGTCTGGCCTGATGATCTCGTATCAGTGCTTAGTGCAGTGCTTGGCACATAGGAAGCACTTAAATATCCCGAGTAGCGTTAGGAGGACCTAACTCCAAGCTGTCACCCTGGGTGTTTTGTTTTATTTTTAAAAAAACGGCACTAAGCGCTCACCACGTGCCAGGCACCGTACTTACTGCTGGGGTCATACTTATCTTATGCCGTCGAGTCGTCTCCGATCCGTAGCGACGCCAAGGACACATCTCTCCCAACACTCCTCACCTCCATCCGCATTCATCCCGGGAGTGGATCCGTAGAGTTTTCTTGGTCAAAATCCAGAAGCGGTTCGCCATCGCCTCCTTCCGCTCGGTAAACTCGAGTCTCCGCCCTCGACTCTCTCCCGTGCCGCTGCTGCCCGGCACGGGGGAGTTTTGACTTGCAGCAGATGGCCTGCCGCTCGCTAGCCACTGGCCAAGCTAGGAATGGAACGGACGGGCCTCCGCTCGACTCTCCCTCCCATAGTCGAGACTGGTAGAGGACTGGAAACTCTCCAGGTGCGACCCTGAGAGGGAGCCTGGTGACAGTGGAACATACTTTTCCTCACCCTGACCATTGATATATGAGCAAATCCTTGCCTAAATGACAAGAGGTCAGAAGTGATATCTTCATGGACAGAGTGTACAAACTTTTTTTTTAAAATGGTATGTATTAAGCGCTCACTGTACGCCGGGCACTGCACTAAACTCTGGGGTTGCTACAAGCTAATCAGTTTGGACACAGTCCAAATCCCACATGGGACTCTCAGTCTTCCTCCCCACTTGACAGATGAGGTACAGAGAAGTCAAGTGACTCACCCGAAGTCACCCAGCAGACAAGCGGCGGAACCGAGATTAGAACTCGGGTCCTTCTGACTCCCAGGTCCGTGCTTTATCCACTTGGCCCAACTGCTTCCACAGATGTGCTAAAGATTCTCTCAAAGACATTCACATACCCGGATGCCCTCTTGTCCTCACTGCGTCAATCCTCAAACCGAAGGCCAGCTCTACTGACGGCTTCATCTCTGGCCTACTTCTACACTAGAGGCACGATTTGGGGAAAATGTATTCTTTCTGTGGAAAAGTTACCCGAGCCCTTCGACACGAGCGTCATCCCAGTGGGAGGAATCTCTGGGGGCAGAAGCAGGGTGGTATAGTTGAGAGGGGACGGGCCCGGGAGCCAGAAGGACCTGGGTTCTAAATCCCGGCTCTGCCACTCGTCTGCTGTGTGACCCTGGGCAAGTCACTTGACTTTTCTGTCCCTCAGTTACCTCATCTGAAAAATGGGGATCAAAACTGTGAGCCCCATGGGGGACGGAGACTGCGCCCAAAATGAGAACCTTGTATCTACCCCAGGGTTCAGAACAGCGCTTGACACGTAGTAAGCGTTAAACAGATACCATCATCATTAATATTACTAGTAGTAGTAGTATTAGAAATCTCTTCTCCTGAGAGGGTTAATTAACGTCCCTGTGTGGAGAAAGAGGCTTCCCCATCGTCCGCTGAAATGGAAATTTTTCTTCAGCTGTCTCCAGGTTCCCCTCGTGTTTGACATACCCAGCATATTTTCTCCCCCCAACCCCCACTGAAGAGTCAAAGGGCTCATAAATTATAGAGGTTAACGTTTAAAAGGGCCCCCAGGTCTTCTGCTAATCCTGTCGGTAGAGGAGATAGAAATTGTGTAATTGGGCACTGGCCCTTCCCGTCCCCCAAACCAACAAAAATATTGCCTACGTGGCACGGGCTGGGGAAAAGGTCCGTTTCAGGCTGCAGTGGGCCGATGGGCCGGACCAAACAACGATAACAATAATAACGATTGTGATATCTGTTAAGCGCTGACTTGGTGCCAAGCACCGAAGTGAATACAAGCAGATCGGAATCACATAATCCCCATTTTACAGATGAGGTAAGTAAGGCACGGAGAAGTTGACAAGCAGACAAACGGCAGAACCGGGATTAGAATCCGGGTCCTACCGATTCACAAGCCCGTGCCCCATCCACGAGGCCACGTCTCTGCGATGGTGGGAAATTCGGCTTCTAACTATACCTCTCTTTCACACTATCTGGTGAAAGGGTCTTTCATTCATTCATTCTTTCAGCTGGATTTATTGAGCATCTACTGAATGCAGAGCGCTGTACTGAGCGCTTGGGGGAGAGTACAGTATAGCAATAAACACATTCCTCTCCCATACCGGTCCTCCTCTCTCTGCAATCTCGGCCAGGTTGTCCCCGCTCCCACATTCTCTCCCTCTCTTCGAAACCCTTCTAAATCCCCACCCCCTCCGGGAAGTGTTCCCAGATTAATTCACAGCTCTACCCTTGGAACGACTCTATTTCACTTCTCTCCTCGACACTTGTGCCCTCGTACATTTTAAGCCATCGACGACGCTCATGATTAAAGCGTAATGTCATGTTTTGGCATTCGCGTGCTTTTTTGTTCACTCAGTAACAAGTTCCTTTACGCTCAGCAAAACTGCTTGCTTTACTTCAGCTTTTTATTTGGTACTCTTTACACTCTGTGTGTCTAGCACTGTTTTAAGCCCTGGAATAGATAGGAGCTAATCGGGTCAGACCTAGTCCCTGTCCCGCCTGGGGCTCAGGGTCTAAATAAGAAAGTTTCTAAGAATCGTGTGTCTGTCGATTCTCTGGTTCCCCAGACATCTACCCGCATCTCTTCACCGACTCTGAAATAACCACAAGTGGACACTAGGCCGCGATTGCCCGGCCTTTTTCGTCAACACGGACCCTCGGTGGCAAATACCGAATTAGCTTCTCCTACCCCCAGGGAACTGGATTTTCTACCCGAGGAGACTCGGGGGTGACAGAAAAAAGGAAAATAGAACTCACCTGCTTGGATTCCCCCATTTCCCACTGCCAAACTAAACGTCTGGATGCCGCAAGGGCAGAGGCTACTGACCCTCAGGTTCCCGGCTTCAGAGCCGGTTCTGGCAGCGGTTCGGAGCCTTGGGACGAAGGTCAGAGAGTTCAAGCCGGGCGGTCGCCTCGCCGACTTGCCGTGTCCCGGTGACTGGAGGAAACGTAGCCACAGAAGGTGTCACCGGTCTCTCTCCTATTTGCCGAAAAAGGCCGCCATTTTGAAGAGAAACTCCTTGCGGGCTAGTGTCGGTCCCCAGCGGGGACGCTCGGCCGGCCTCTCGGCCTCCCGAAACGGAAGCCCGCCGTCAGGGAGAGACGCCGTCCGACCCCACGGCGCTGACATTCCCATAACCCCTTCCGCCAGTTCAGGAAGGGTCAGGAAACAACGGAAGGAGGAGACCTTCACCACCGGGCTGCTGAGGTCTCCGGGGGGGGGGTGGTGGGGGAAGACAAGTTGCCCGGTCCCACGCCTGTGGAATTTCTCATCGGGCCCTGCTCCAGCCTGGGAAGAGCAAGGAATCGGCCACACTGGGTGGCCTTCTCAACCTTTAGAAAGACTGGGGCTGGGACAGTGTAAGCTCGTCGTGAGCAGGGGATGTGTCTGTTTATTGCTATATTGTATTCTCCCAAGCGCTCAGTACAGTTCTTTGCACACAGTAAGGGCTAAAATAAATACGATGGCTAAAATAAATATGATCGAACGAACGAATGCATCCGATAGACATTTTGCCTACGATATCGCCACAGCTACTGTAGGATGGCAATGGCCCATCTATTGCTATAGCTTCGAGTGGCTTCTGCTCCAAAACAGCTTCAATCACCAAACAGACTCGTTTTCATGTGCGTAGATCTCACCTCTCTCGCTGCCGACACCCGGCCCACGTCCCGTCTCTGGCCTGGAATGCCCTCCCTCCTCAAATCCAACAGACAATGACTCTCTCCCCCTTCAAAGCTTTACTGAAGGCACGTCTCCTCCAAGAGGCCCACTTTTCCTCATCTCCCACTCCCTGCTGCGTCACCCTGACTTGCTCCCATTGCTCTTCCGCCGCCGCCCCCCTTCCAGCCCTACAGCAGTTGTGTACATATCTATCATTTTATTTATTTGCATTAATGTCCGTCTCTCCCCCCACCCCCCCCAGACCGTGAGCTCGTCGTGGGCGGGGAATGTCACCGTTTATCGTCGTATTGTACTTTTCCAAGCGCTTGGAACAGTGCTCTGCACACAGTAAGCGCTTAATAAATCCAGTGGAAAGAATGAATGGATCTTTTCACTTCATCGACTTTAATGAGCCATAGATCATTTCAATAAATTCAGAGCTCCTCCCTTCTCCTCTCCCGCGGATACCCGGCTTCCCATCGGGGTCAGTGCAACAAAATTTCACGTATCGCAAGAGCAGCTCACGGCTTCTCCGACGCGGGAAGGGGCATTCCCAATCTGGATCCCGCCGGTGTCCGCTAGGGATTTAGAGATTAGTGCAAGGGGAGGGGCATCTAGGACAGAGGGACATCCAGGGGGTCACCGTGTCCCCAACAGGATCCCAAAGAGCAGCCATCCCCTATCCCGGCCTCTCGGCAACGAAGGCTCGCAGTCTAGCCATGCTGTACAAAATTAATTGGCGTTCATTGAGCAGTAGCGGAGGCATTTCCTCTCAATTGCATCCATCAGATCAGAGCCAAAAAACCCTCCAAAAAACCCTAAGCGGCACAAAACATCCAATTCCTTTCATTCCTAAACAAATCACACTTACTAAGCGATCGTCCCCTGGGCAAGACCTCCAGAGCGAGTCGTGCTTTCGCTCTTCAGAGGCCGATCACTCTAGACCGTGACGGGAGAGGAAACGTGGGGAAGAGAGGTCGGGAGAGGGGATAAGCAGAGAGACGGGTACGGGTAAGAGCAGTGGCAGACAGATTCGATTCCATCACGGCCCCCAGACACAGATCGAGGGCTAATCTGAGGCGTCTGAGACCCCTGAAGCTTGGACGAGCGGAAGGTTCCTTTCGGAAGGCGTGCCGGCTCAGATGAGCAGAATTAGAAAAGCTCCCTATTCTGCACACCCGACGTCTCTGTCAGTCTCAAGCTTTTCCCTCGGTCGGCTCTTGTGAACTCAGGTGTCCGGCTAGGCTGGGTGTTCAGAAGGCAGCCCTGTGTGTCTGGGACTTCGAGGCAGGCGCTTCCATCACGAAGCCAGTTTTTCACCCATATCTTGGGAAAAAAAAATACACTGAACTCTCAAGACATACACAGTGACAGGCGTCACATACGATGGGTCCCGGTCTGAACGTTGACCAGGCTGAAGTAGAGGCCCCCCCGGGCCAGCAGCTCCGAGTGCGTCCCCTGCTCTTGGACCCGGCCGTCCTGAATGACCACGATCCGGTCGGCGTTCTGGATGGTGGACAGGCGGTGAGCGATGACCACGCAGGTGCGGCCCTCTCGGGCTCTATCCAGCGCGTCCTGGACCAGCTGTGGGGGGCGAGAGGGGAGAGCGCGTCGGGCCGGGCGCCGCCGCGGCCCGGCCCGGGAGGTGTGGGGCGGGGGGAGACGACCGCTACCTTCTCACTCTCCGTATCCAGGGCCGACGTGGCCTCGTCCAGCAGCAGGATCGGGGGGTGACGGACGAGGGCGCGGGCGATGGCGATCCTCTGTTTCTGGCCCCCGGAGAGCTGAGCTCCCTTGTCTCCCACCCGAGTCTCGTATCTCTAGACGCGGAAAGACGCGGAGACAGAATAGGAGAAGGGGCAACGGGGGGAGGATGAGGGAAGAGGAGGATTAGACAGAAAGAGAGCAGACAAAAATAATAATAAATGAAGTATCTGGGAAGGGCTCACTATGTGCCAAGCACTGTACTAAGAGCTGGGATAGATACGGGATAACCAGTCGAACAATCCCCGACCCGAAAAGGGCTTTCCGACTAAAATTTCACCAGGCTGAGGGAGGTTCCTCTGTTGTTTCTGAGCACGGCCTGATGGGCTTGGCAGGGGAGGGCTCTGCTAGTGTTTTTTGGGGGGAAAATAACATCTACACTCTAAGCTCACTGTAGGCAGGGAGTTTGTCTATTGCTATAGTGTACTCTCCCAAGTGCTTAGTACAGTGCTCTGCACGCAGTAAGCGCTCAATAAATACGATTGAACTGAATGAACTAATCTTTTTAGGGGCAGAACTCGGTACTAAGCGCTTGGGACAATACGATACGACAACGGACACATTTATATTGTTGTACTGTATTCTCCCAAGCACTTAGTACAGTGCTCTGCACACAGTAAACAATAAATACAAACGACTGACTGAATTAAAAAAAAAAAAAGATTCTTTCCAAGTCTCCGTGGGAAACAATAATGACGACATTAATGATGGCATTTGTTAAGCGCTTACTGCGTGCTCTTCTGAGCCCTGGGGTAGATGCGGGTAAGAAGAAGTGCGACCGGGGAAACATCACCGCGATCTCCTCTTTCCACCTGTCTCCAAGTCAACTCTGCCTGAATTTCCCACTGGCACCTCCAACTCCATATGTCCAAGCGGAACTCCTCATCTTCTCTCCCAAATCCTCTCCTCCACTCAACAGTCCCATCACCGTCAACGCCACCAGCCTCTCCGTCCCTGAAACCTACAATTTTGACACCGTCTCTCTTTCACCTCGCTGGCGCTCAGTCCTGCCGGTCTCTCCTCCACGATACATCCAGGATCCGAATCTCCCTTTTACCCTCCATGCGACTTTTCCATAATAGCCAATCGATAATAACGGTACTCGGTAAGAGCTTACTACGAGCCAAACACGGTTCGAAGCGCTGGGGTAGATACAGGTTCATCTCTAGGCGGTAAGCCCGTTGTGGGCAGGGAATGTGTCGGTTTATTGTCCCAAGCACTCAATGCAGTGCTTTGCACATAGGAAGCACTCAGTGGCCGAATCAGGTTGGACACAGTCCCCCGTCCCACACGGGAATCGCAGTTGAAGTAGGAGGAGATGGTAGTCTTCCCTTGAAATGAACCGTTTCTGGGGGGGGATGGCCCGAGAGCTGGCCAGACAGGGGGGAAAAAATCGGTGGAGGAAGCAGACAGACGCTTTCTGCCGTCAGAGGGGTGTGGGCAAAGGGCGGAGAGAACCGGGCAGGTCGGATGTCGGGGCCTCCACCGTCGGCAGGGCCTTGGCCGAGCTGGGGGACGGGGCAGGACTCCCACGTTTCTGGATCCTCCCTGATGGTCTGAGGGCGGGGTCTTCATCTCCCGCTTAGAACAGTGCTTGGCACATAGTAAGCGCTTAACAAATACCATCAACATCATTACGATGACCTCCTATTCCTCACCAAGCAGAACCTGGAATCTAGCCCAGACAGGCGGCAGGGGCCGGCAGGGTTTACGAGTTCCCCTTCCCCCCCCCCCCGATCGACCCCCTCCCCGCCCCTCTCCCAGCCTCAGACCCGGGTCGGGATCCTAAAGCTCGGCTCCAGGGTCCGAATCCCCCCCAAGGGCAGCAGGCGGGGCCCGGCGGGGGGGCCGGGAGAGGGGAAGCACTCACGTCCGGCAGCGTCTCGATGAACGGGTGGATGTTGGCGGCCTGGGCGGCGCGCACGATCTCGTCCCGGGACACGGCCCTGCCGAGGTCCCCGTAGGCGATGTTCTCCGCGATGCTGCAGTCGAACAGCACCGGCTCCTGGGACACGATGCCGATCTGCCCGCGCAGCCACTGCACGTTCAGCTGCCTGGCGTCCTGCCCGTCCAACAGCTGGCCGCGGCCCGGGGCGGGGGAGGAAGGTACCGGAAGAAGATCAGGATGGCACCAGAGGAACGGAGACGCAATGGGCCGAGTTGGGAGTTTCTGAGCTGGACGTGGGTCCCCGAGACAGCCGAGCGCACGTCCCGTCTTACTCGGCCCCACGAACGGAACCCCAGGAGTTTGCCTCCAATTTTGGCCATCGGATGCCCTTCGAGAGTACGTACCCCACTCTCTGCACCGATACCCTCTCGAGGTGGGTTGAATGGCCTCCTGAGAGTCTCGATGGAGACGGTCACTGGGGAGCCCACCCGAGGCTGGAGCCTCATCGGGACGAGAAGCCAGGGGCCGGAAAGGCAGTAGAGACCCTGACCCCTTTCACTCAGCTATCGTGATCTCTTTGGCGATAATCATACCTGAACCCACCCACGGGGATGTTTGGAGGGAAAATTAAAACTAGTAATATAAGGCGCTTCGATAACAGAAAGACTGATTAGAACTCTGAAGCAGCGTGACCTACGGAAAGAACCCGGGCCTGAGATTCAGAAGATCTGGGCTCTAATCCCGGCTGCGCCCCTCGTCCGCCGGGTCACCTTGCGCAAGTTACTTCACTCCTCCGTGCAAAATAGGGATTCGATTCCAGTTATCCCTCCTACTTGGACCGGGAGCCCCACGTCGGCCCTGATGACGGGGCATCGACCCCGGCGTTTAGAAGCGCTTAACGGATACCGCGATTCTCCCAGTTGGCCTGCCGGGCGAGGACCCGGTCTGGGGGTGGGTCTTCTCTGCCTCCACTGCCCGGGGCGGGGTGGGACACACAAGGACTCGGATGAGACCGGAAAACCCTTTCTCCAGGGGACGGGTGTCTCCTCTGAGATGGCTTTCTGAGATCCTTGGGGAAGTGCCCGCCCCGAGGCAGAGGGATGGACACGTTGACCTCTCCAAGGTCCACCGCCACCCCCGGAAGCACATCTCCCATGGGGCCCCGGGGACGGATGCAGAGCGGCTCCCGGGGGACGGCCGCGCGGGACGGCCACGCTCGCCCCTCGGGTCCCGCCCCCGGCCCCCAGACCGGCCGGCGCCGCGGGGCACCTACCAGACTTCCCGCCAGGGGGTCGTAGAAGCGCTCGAGGAGCTGGACCACGGTGCTCTTCCCGCAGCCGCTGCTCCCCACCAGCGCCACGGTCTGCCCCTTGCCCACGTCGAGGCTCAGGCCCTGCAGCACCGGGACCGCCGGCCGGCTCGGGTAGTTGAACGCGACGTCTCGGAATGATATGTTCCCTTCAAATTTCCCCTGGATGGCAGGGGGGACGGAAAGCCGATCCGGCTGTTATCAGAATGACCAAAGTAGCCTTCTTGCTGTCCAAAGACCTGGGCTTCCCTCCCACCGACACCAAAGCCGCGCGGGAAGAGATCTTCCGACAGTGCGGGACCCCCTTTTGGATCCCTTGCAAATTTTGGAGATTCGGGACATCGTAGCCTCAGTGGATCGGGGAGCAATCTTCTCAGGCTTCTTTTCCTGGAATCTGCCTGAACGCGGGGAAGCAGCACGGCCTAGGGGGTAAAAGCATGGACCTGGGAGCCAGAGGACCTGGGTTCTAATCCTGGCTCCACCCCTTGCCTGCTGTGTGACCTCGGGTAAGTCACTTCATTTCTCTGCTCCTCCGTTCCCTCACCGGCAGAGCGGAGATTAAATACCCACTGTCCCTCCTACTCAGGCTGTAAGGCCCAGGCGGGACAGGGACGGCATCTGGCCTCATTCATTTCTATCTACCCCAGCGCTTAGAAGAGTGCTGGACACAGAGCAAGTGCTTAAATACCAAAAAAAGCCCAACCAAAAATATTCAGAGGCAAAAAGCAGATAAGTAGCATGGAATCGGGGTAGCCTAGTAGAATGACACGGGCCTGGCTGTCACGAGGCCCGGATTCTAATCCCAGCTCCGCCTCTTGTGAGCTGGCGACTGTGGCTGATCTGCGTAGATTGCGTTTACCCCCACGCTTAACCCACCGACAGTTAAAAATCCAGCGTCATTATCATTACTAGCTAATCCAGCGGCAAACTCACGGGTTTCAGTCCTCCCACACTGTAGCTGTCTATCAGCGGTTTCCGTTCAAGCAGCATGAAAATGTGGGATGCTGAGATCTTGGCTTTGGCATAGTCTGGGGCGAAAGAACTGGTCTGCCCCAGGGCCATGGCCCCGAAGACGATGGCTGAAAATACCCTGCAACAGACACAGACACGGACGCGGAGAGCGGGTCGGAGACGGAGAGCACTTTGCGGGCGATCGCCGCAGCCGTCGGAGAACTGGTGGAAAGACCCCCCCCCCCTTTCCGGTGTGGGATCCCTGCCCAGCACCAGCCTTCTGTGGGGAGCGGGGCGGCCCCCACGGAAGCAGCACGGCGTAGTGGATAGAGCCCGAAAGACAGGAGGTCGTGGGTTCTAATTCCGCCTCCGCCACTTGTCTGCTGCGGGACCTTGGGCGAGGCGCTTCGTTTCTCCGGGCCTCAGTTCCCTCATCTGGAAAACGGGGATTGGGCCCGTGAGCTCCACGTGCGACAGGGACTGTGGCCAATCCGATTCGGTTTTATCGATACCAGCATTTACTAATGATAATTCAATGCAATCATCATCATCGTGCCCTCCTGACCAAGGCTAAGGGCTAGCATTCGCCTATGCCACTCTCCCGGGATACAGCGAGGCCTAGTGGGAGGCAGGGTGACCTAGCGGGAAGCAGCGTGGCCTAGCGGGAAGAGCGGAGACTGGATTCTAATCCCAGCTCCGCCACTTACCTGTTGTGTGAGCCTGGGCGAGTCGCTTCTTTGCCTCAGTTTCCCAGTCGGGAAAACCGGCTGGGAAAAACCGCTACCCCTCCTTCTGAGACTGTGAGCACCACGTGGGACAGGGACTGTGTCTGATCTAATTATCCTGTATCTATCCCAGTGCTTAGAACATAGCAGTTGCTTAATATATGCCATCCTCCTCCTCCTCCTGGGAGAAGGAGGTCCCGGATCTAATATCTGTATCTCCCAAGCGCACAGTACAGCGCTCTGCGCATAGTAAGCGCCCAGTACCGTTGATTGACTGAGTAACGCTCGTCTCCCCCTCTAGACTGTCGGCTCATTACGGGCAAGGGAGGGTGGCTGTTAATTCTGTTGTATCGTACTCTCCCAAGTGCTTAGTACAGTGTTCTGCGCAAGGAACGCGTCAGTTCATTCTCATATCGTATTCTCCCAACCGCTTAGTACATGGTAAGCGCTCAGTAAACACCACTGAATGAATGAACATAATAATAATGGTATTTGTTAGGCACTTACTCTGTGCCAAGCACGGTTCTAAGCGCTGGGGTGGATACAAGGTCATCAGGTCGCCCCACGTGCGGCTCACAGTCTTAATCCCCATTTTACAGAGGAGGTAACTGAGGCACAGAGAAGTGAAGGGACTTGCCCCGAGTCACCCAGCTGACCAGTGGCAGATCGGGGATTAGAACCCACGACCTCTGACTCCCAAACGCGGGCTCTTTCCCCCAAAGCCACGCTGCTTCTCTAGTAAGCACTCGAAGTAGTAACGTAGAAAGCACTCGACAAATACCACCGACTGATGGATTGGGTCGGGCTGCTACTGTACAAAATAGGATTCTGAATCATAAAACTCGATCCTGCTGGGAAAGGGTGGGCTTTGATTCCAGCTGCCCCGCTGGGGTACCCTCTTCTAATTCGCCGACCTCTCCCGCACCCTCGGTCTCTCCCTCCCTCCCCGAGGATGGAGACTCGGCCCGCTTGGCCCCCGAGGACCCGCGTACTTACAAGAAAACATCTTGGAATTCCATGTAACCGTTTTTCACCAGGAAGGCACCAAATCGGAAGCAAGCGGCATAGGAGAAATACATAATTGCTTGGGTGAGGGCGAAGGATATCCCGAAAATTTGGGCTTTGTGTTGGGAATTTCTGAAAAAGAAAAACCACAATGTTTGGGGGGATATTGCTTCCTTCCGCTCTAGAACCCTATAACCGAACAGTCAGTTGCAGTCCGTGATCCAAGGGTAACCGCGAATCCTTGCACAGCTGGGAAAATCCCAATATTTGGACCTCGCTCACCATCATGCTAAGAAATAATAATTACCACGTGTCAAGATCTGTTTCAAGCCCCGGGGTAGATACGAGTTCATCGGGTTGGACCCGGTCCCTGTCTCACGTGGGACTCACGGTCTTCATCCCCATTTTCCATGTGAGAAAACTGAGGCCCAGAGAAGTGATCTGTCCAAGGTCACACAGCAGACGGAGGGCAGAGCCGGGATTAGTACGCAGGTCCTTCTGACTCCCAGGCCTACCAGGGCTGGGTTTGGGGGTGACTGCTATAAACCCACCCTTTGTTCTAAATTCCTCAGCCAGACAGGAATCCTAATAAGGGCAGCAAGTCCTAGGACCTGGGTGAGATCACTCTGCCCAGAGATTCATACAGAAAGGGTCGAGTTCTGAGCCCTGATTTCCCACTTCAACCCCTTCACCTCTCTCTTCCCCCTCCCACGACGGGTCAACATCTGCTTCTAACTTACATCTTGTTCCTGCTTTTTTTTAATGGTATTTGTCCAGAGTTTACTGTACTGATAATAATAATAATTATTATTATTATGGTATTTGTTAAGCACTTACTATGCGCCAGGCACTATGAACCCGTTGCGGGTAGGGATTGTCTCTCTTTGTGGCTGAACTGTACTTACCAAGCGCTTAGGACAGTGCTCTGCACACCGTAAACGCTCAACGAATACGATTGGATAAATGAGCGGACCTCAGTTACCTCATCCGTAAAATGGGGATGAAGACTGTGAGCCCCACGGGGGGCGGGGACAGTGGCCAACCTGATTTGCTTGTATCCACCCCAGCGCTTAGAACAGTGCCCGACCCACGGTAAGCCCTTAACAGATGCTCCAATCATTCTGCAGGTCTTGAATTTTTTTTTCTAAGAAACAGCAAACCCTTAGTCCAACAACCCAAGATCTGCGCGGTTCATTGTCTAAAAGAGTTGCGTTCATTACCTGTAAGGTCCTTGCAAATTCTCTCTGTACATGGACTCAAACTTTCTTTCCCGAGTCAAAGAAACCACAGTTCGAAAATTTTCTATTGCTTCGGTAGCAATCTGAAACAGAGAGCACAAGCCCGTTGGAGTGAATTCTGCTATCGGGCAGAACCGAGCCAAAAAAATAACTGCACACGCAGAGAGGCTTGTTTACACCCAAATCTAAACGTAGCAAAGGACGCTTTCCACTTTCACTCTCCCAACAGGAATCGGTTATGCGATAGCTCCTCCGGGCGTTGGAACTGTCTTCCAAGCACTCTCCCCCCTCTTCCCGTTTGCCGCTTCACGGGACGCAGACTTAGAACAGTGTTTCGCACACAGTAAGCGCTTAACCAATACCATCATCATCACAGGCCTCGCCCTCCCTGATCTGATAGGGACATTAAAGGCAGACGGCGAGCCCCATGTGGGACGGGGACCTTGTCTGATCCGATTCGATCTCCCCCAGTGCTTAGCGCATAGTGTGGGGCTTAATCATTAGCTCCGGCCCTGCAAAATGCAGCTAGGCCCGGGGGCCCGGGATTGTCTGAAATGCCCAGACTAAGCAGCCGGTTTAGATTCTATAATTGCCATCCGCGGGCAACAGGGTAAAGGCAATCATTCTGGTAGCGGATCCATCGGGTTTTCTCGGTAAAAATCCAGAAGTGGTTGACCGCCGTCTCCTTCCGTGCAGCAAACTCGAGTCTCCGCCCTCGGCTCCCTGCCGGGCCGCTGCTGCCCAGTACGGGGGCGTTCGGATTTGAAGCGGATGGCTTCCACTCGCTAGCCATGCCCAAGCTAGGAATGGAACGGGTATGGCCCTGCTCGACTCTCCCTCCCGTAGTCGAGACTGGCAGAGGACGGGAAACTCTCCAGGGGTGACCCTGAGAGGGTAGGTTGTTACCGATTCGTACCTTCCAAGCGGTTAGTACAGTGCTCTGCACATAGTAAGCGCTCAATAAATACTATCGAATGAATGGGAGGAACCGTAGGGGTGAAATAAAGGGGCATTCGTTGGGACGATTCCTCGTTGACCCCGACACGTCGCTTCGAGGTCTCCCGACGGACGGAGGGCCGGGGACGAGTCGAGGAGAGATGCGAGCAGAACGTTCACCCAAACGGCGGCGAGATACGGTAGAGGGCGGAGCAGGTTACTGGACGGAGCACCGCCCGGCCCCGCCCCGCAACAAACTCACCTTACCGGCACCTTCCAATTCTTTCTTGTCTTTCTGAGCGTGACCGGCCAACATCTTCATCTCAATGACCCCCGCTATGGCGATGATGGGAACGATCGCCAACAGCAGAAGGGTCAGTTGCCAGCCATAGACCAAGGAGATGATGATGCCGGTGCCCAGATTGGCGATGTTCTGGGCGACCACAGCCAGCCTGGCACCGGTGGCCTAGGAAGAGACGGCACGGGTCATTTCCTCCTTCAGAGCAGAAAGCCAACTCACCGCCGAGGTTTCGAGCCACCATCTTGTGACTCCGCTCTTCTGTTGCTCGGTGTAGCCCGGTTATAAAGACGAAAAACGCAAGGTGCTCAGTACAGCGTTCTGTACGGAGTAAGCAGTGTGACTTAAGGGAAAGTGCCCGGGCTCGGGAGTCAGAGGTCGTGGGTTCTAATCCCGGCTCCGCCGCTTGTCAGCTGTGTGACTTTGGACAAGGCACGTGACTTCTCTGGGCCCCAGTTACCTCATCTGTAAAATGGGGATTAAGACCGTGAGCCCCGCGTGGGACAACCTGATGACCCTGTATCTACCCCAGGGCTTAGAACCGTGCTTGGCACGTGGTAAGCGCTTAACAAATGCCATCATTATTTTATTATTATTACCGTAGATAGATTCCAGTGCTATATACTTTTACTTAAATCACGGTTTTTAAGTTTTTAATGAGTACAAATGCTTCCACCTAAGAGCAGGAAAACCAAAAGATAGGAGTAAGCCTATTCGTGGTAAAAATCACTTCTCATTTCTTTTCCGAGGAAACGCCCGTTTGGTATTCGTCTGAGTCCAGGCGGCTAATTTAACGGCCAGACTTCAGGTTTGGGACCCCTGATTTCCGCAAAGAAAGAGCCCCCTGATTTATCCGCTGCCTGTCGAGCCGCATCTCTCCGCCGCTGTCTCGCTCTCCCGGCACGGCACAGGAAGCATCGTGAGACTCGGCCCTCTAAGCGTCTCATACTTCCTGCTCTCCCGCGGGCCCAGAAACAAAGAAAAAAATCAACCAAATCCCGGGAGGAGCAGGGATTTAAGTCGGCACGTACCCCTTTCACCTGCGAGGCGTCTGTTGCCAGCCTCGTGGTCAATGCCCCGGTGCTGTTCTTGGGGTCGTCAAACCAGCTTATATCCTACAACACAGAAAGGGTGTCTTCAATCAGTCGGTCGACTGTATATCTGGAGGACGGGTTGTGGGTTTACAGCACCGTCCGGGATACTCGGGAGAGGACGGCAGAAGTCAAACAAAGAGCCCCTACCCTGGAGGTCCTTCTGAATTAATGGATACGGGCAGACAGAGTATTTGGAGACAAGAAGCAGCATGGTGTAGCGGCTAGAGCTGCAAGTCGGAAGGTCGCGGGTTCTAATCCCGGCTCTGCCACTCGCCTGCTGTGTGACCTTAGGCAAGTCGCTTCCCTCTTCCGTATCTCAGTTACCTCATCTGGAAAATGGGGATCAAGACTGTGAGCCCCACAGGGGACAGGGACTGTCTCCAACCCGATTTGCTCGTCTCCACTTAGTACAGTGCCTGGCACATAGTAAGTGCTTCATATCATAATTATAATTTTTATTATTATTTACAGTGGGAGCAGAATGTGGATACTGCCATTACTAGAAAGAGAGGTGGGAAGCGAATGAATGGAAAAATCAGGGGAACCTCAAATGGTGGAAATCATTGGGCAAATGCTGCCGGGAGAGCTCCGAGGGGGCAGAGGGAGTTCCGTAAGGGGAGAAAACGGTCGCCGGCAAGGTCGGGGTGGGGAGACGGGAGAGCCGAGATTCAGCGAGAGGTCAGGAGGAATCGGTGATGGCAGTGAACGTCAATCCCTTGGAAAGGGCCGGTTCCATTTTAAATGCTCTCAGTTCACCTGTTCCCCTACCCAACCGAATCTGCCCCCGAGCCTCATTCCTCTGGGTTTCGAGGCCGCCTGAAACTGCCCAACTGCAGCAGGATAATCCTTCTCCAACGCAAGAAGATCTCTGGGAGCCGACCGACCTGCCTCAGCATGGCTCGGAAGGCCCAAAACCGGAGCCGTCTGGTGAGGATCTCTCCAGCTTTGCCGAACGTGTACCCCTGAAGAGAGAGAGAGAAAGATGAAGAGAAAACATTCTACGCTTTCCTCTGAGCCCAATCTCTCCATTATTTACAAAATCAGTGCCTCGGCCCCCTCCCCTCCTCAATCGCATTCTCTACTGCACTTCTCAACCCAAGCGCTTCTGATGGTTCCAAGTTCTCCACCCAGGGTCACTCCCTCTCCTGGCTCTTCCTCCACCTCCTCCAGCTCTTCTGCCTTTTTCTTCAGACCTCATTCCACCTCCCATCCTTCCCGGGGCACAGTCCGCGCAGCCGGACGTGACCCGGGAGCCGTCTTCAAACCAAACGGTGTGCCCAGAATTGACCCAGACGGAGCCAGCTTCGCGTTTCGATAAGAAAGTAATGCATGTCTCTAGACTGTGAGCTCGTTGTGGGCTAGGAAATGTGTCCGTTTATCGTTCCGTTGTATTCTCCCAAGCGCTCAATACAAGGCTTTGCGCACACTAAGCGCTTGATAAATACGATTGAATGAATGGATGCAAGTCTTTCCAAATCGGCCCAAGCCCTCACCCGATTCAGGACTCTACCTACCATAGCAGCATCGGGATACTCGTTTTTATCCTCCAGCCATTTCTTGCACTTATTTATGCTCAACCTCAACACTTGTGGATATAGGTAGATTTGATACTTCCCGTGTCCGTCTCCCCCCTTGAGTGTAAGCTCCTTGTGGGCAAGGACTACTTCCCGAGCCTTTTATGCGGTGCGTTGCTTTCAGCTGCCGGTCAGTAGGCACGGTCGAGATTTGAAAAAAAATAGTTCAAATGAATGCAAAACTCAGAGACCTACCTGAAGGAAAAAGGTAATGAAAGAAATGATTCCGAGAACTAAAAACAGCACGGCAAACAAGTTGCTCTTGTGTCTCTTGGTCTCAGGATCGTCTGTTGTTCCAAAAACCTAGAAGAGAGCATCAGAAAAGCTTTTTTTTTCCCCTACCGGGGACTTAGTGAAACTTAGACCATAGAGAAATACCACGATTTGACAACGGTGTCTCCTTTCTCTTTCTTGGGCGCGAAAAAAATCACCAACTCAAACCAAACCGACAGATCTCCTTTTATTCATCTAAGCTAAGAGGACCCGCTTTCCTCCATCCAAAGCCTCTCCTGTGGACGACGTGCTAACATCGCCTCATGTTCACGCTCCACGTCACTCACGCCACACTCATCTTCACTCTTGGAAGGGACACGACTTCCCCCCAAGATTCAATTTCCAGGAACGCTCCTGGAAAAACAACTTTCCAGGCAAAAAAGAGCAGGCTGGATCTCAGCCGGGAGATCCTCGGAGCCCCAGGAAGAGGTGGGCTGCCCGGGGGAAGGGTCGGAGCGCGCCCTAGAGTGCCCCTGGCTCCGGGGTAGGTGGAAGGCGGTCTAAACTGGGATGAGAAGGACGAAAGGATGACAACTCACCCCTATGATCCGGGAAAATATGATGGAGAACGCCGGCTGCAAACCCCCATTGATAATGGCGCAGAAGATGCCCACCACGAAGTACGGCCACTCGGTTTTATTGAGCTTCAGAACCTTCAGGAAAGATACCGGAGGAACGTCCGCAGCCTAGGAGACAGATGTCAGGGGTCAGAACCAAAGGATCGCCCAAAAGGCCAAATGGAAATTGAATGCTCAAGTCATTCACACATTCAATCGTATTTACTGAGCTCTTACTGAGTGCAGAGCACTGTACTAAGCACTTGGGAGAGTACAATGCAACGATAAACAGGCCCGTTCCCTGCCCACAGCGAGCTTCCGGTCTAGAGGAGGAGACGGCCGTTAGTTCAGTGCTCTGTGCATAGTCAGCACTCAAATATGACCGATTGACCGGGAGAGTCCAACAGGTTTAGTAGATACAATAATTATCGTAGTTGTTAAGCGCTTACTATGTGTCGAGCGCTGTTCTAAGCGCTGGGGCAGATACGAGGTCACGGGGTCGTCCCACGTGGGGCTCACAGTCTTATCCCCACTTTACAGATGAGGTCACTGAGGCCCAGAGAAGTGAAGGGGCTTGCCCAAGGTCACACAGCAGACAAGTGGCAGAGCCGGGATAAGAACGCGGGTCTTTCGGACTTCCAGGCCTGCGCTTTAACCACTAAGCCACGCTGCTGACTGGCTCGTTCCCAGGGGATTCATACAGTTCCCAGGCAATCTGTGCCATGAGAAGAAATGTCCTGCCTCTCCTTGAGCCCCTTTGACCTCAGTTCCACCTCCACCAGGAAGCCCTGCCAACAGGCTGGGTAAATTAGTCCCACAATGGGAAGATGCGGAATTCGCAATCACGGATGCCGGCAGAGCACCGGGACGTCACCCGGCTGCCAAGGACACCGAAAGCCAAAAAAAACCAAAACCAGAAGAACAATTCTCTACCGGGGCTCCGCAAACCCACAGAGCTGCTTGACGAGCGGCTGCCCGGCCCCCAGCCCGACGTGACTGCCATAAGCCTCTACTCCAAACAGAGCGAGGAAACGGCAGCCCCGCAAAGCCCCGGACTGAGACCGCGTTACCCAGCCTCCGATTCCATCGGAATCTCCCCCGGGTCCCTGCTCCTCGATCACATCCATCTCACCGCCGACCTCTCACCCGCGTCCCGTCTCCCTCCTCAAATACGACAGTCAGGGACTCTCCTCTCCTTCAAAGCCTCTCATCGAAGGCCCAAGAGGCCTTCCCTAAGCCCTCCTTTCCTCTTCCCCCTCTCCCTTCCGCATCACCCCGACTGGCTCCCTTTTATTCATCCCCCCCTCCCAGCCCCACAGCACTTATGTACATGTCTGGAATTCATTTATCTCTTTTAATGTCCGTCTCCCCGTCTAGACCGGGCGGGGAATGCGTCCGTCTATTGTCGCGTTGTACTCTCCCAAGCGTTTGGTACAGTGCTCTGCACACAGTCAGTGCCCAATAAATACGACTGACTCACTGACCCACAGCTCCAGCCAGGTAGGGGAAGAGAAGCTTCTCGACGTACAGAATGCCGGCGTGGCTCTGCTTGAGCGGTGATTGAACTTTTCGTTCATTCAGCCGTATTTATTGAGTTCTTACTGGGTGCAGAGCCCCTTGGAGAGTACGACAGAACAAGGAACAGACACAGATTCGCCGCCCACGATGAGCTTCCGTTTAGAGGGGGAGACGGGTACAGATCTGTAATTTATTTATATTGATGTCTAAGTGCTGTGGGGCTTGGGGGGCGGGGGTGGGGGGGGGGGGAGAAAAAAGGGAGCAAAATCAGCGTGACCCAGAAGGGAGAGGGAGAAAGGAGGGATAAATCAGGGAAGGCCTCTTGGAGGAGACGGGCCTTCGATAAGGCTCTGCAGGTTGGTGGGGAGAGTAACGGTCTGTCGGATCGGAGGAGGGAGGGAGTTCCAGGCCAGAAGCCAGAGGTGAGCGAGGGGTCGGCGGCCAGACGGAGACGGCGAGAAGCGAAGTGTGCGGGCCGGGTTGTAAGGTGAGGCTCCTCGGTGTGGTTGTCATTCCGCTGGCTCCAGTCACCATCCCTCTGGGGACCAAACCCGCTCGTGTTTCAAATCGGAGAGAAGGCTTACCGCCTTGTCATTCTCGCCTTCGAGACTGTTCTCCTCTGCTTTCGGCTTCCTGATGCTCCCGTGGGTCGATCGCCGCCTTAGAATCGAGGAAGCGTCGCTTGGAACCGTTCCCGCGATGCCGTTCTTACGGCCGGCGGCGTGGGCCCCGCTTTCCGTTCCGACGTGGCTTCCTGACATCTGAGACACAGATTTAGAGCCGCACTGAAAAACCGGCTTGAGCCGTACGAGCGCGACAGAACGATGAGAGGAAGCGGGAAACTTGAGATCTCGAGACGCATAACAAAGGCACACATGCCTGCTGTGTGACCCGGGGCGAGTCGCTAAACTTCTCTGGGCCTCAGTTTCCTCATCAGGAAAATGGGGATTAATCCTACTCCCTCCTACTTAGACCGTGAGTCCCATAAAGGACAGGGCCCGTGTCCAGCCCATTACCTCGTACCTATCCCAGGGCTCAGAACAGCGCTTGGCACATCGTAAGCCCTTAGTAAGAAGCAGCGTGGCTTAGCGGATAGACCACAGGCCTGGGAGTCGGGTGGACCTGGGTTCTAATCCCGATCCGCCACACGTCTGCTTTGTGACCTTGAGCGAGTCACTTCGCTTCTCTGGGCCTCAGTTACCTCTACCGTAAAATGGGGATTTAAGAGCGTGAGGCCCACGTGGGACAGGGACCGTGTCCAACCAGATCAACTTGTATCTATCCCACTGCTTGGCACACAGTAAGCGCCTAAAGTACCGTCGGTATTATCGTTACGTCATTAAGAACAATAACAATAATAATAGCGTTCTTTTCCAGAATGGCTTATTCATCTGAATAGGTATTTTGGGAAAAGCTTAGAGTTACATCAGCTCCCCTGGAAACCGGAGACAAGTCAGTCAAAATGAACCTGCAGGGCCACGAGTTTGGAGTATACACCGTCTTTCCTCATCAGTTCATCGTGGGTTCCTTGTTCCACGATCACCCCGTCCTCGAAACCGGCAATGACATCCGCGTTGCGGATCGTTGACAAGCGATGGGCTATGACGATCGTGGTGCGACCTTGTCGGGCCTGAGGAAGCGAAGAGGAGACGTACACGTAAATAGCTTCCGGGAGCCTCGGCCTCGGAAAAGTTCAAGACAGGGTACCAGAAGCTCGTTGCGGGCAGGGAACGTGCCTGTTTGTCGTTACAGTGTACTCTGCCAAGCGCTTAGTAGCGTGTTCTGCACATAGTAAACGCCCGATAGATTCAATGAATGAAGATGCTTCTCGCATAGGGTATCCAACGAAGCCTTGCGGATGGGTTGTTTTCCGCAGAAATACCCTGCCGCTTAAAGTCAACGCACCCGTTTCCCATTCACCAGCTCTGCCTGACGACAAAAGGCCCCGGGCTCCGAGGCGGACGCCGCGAGTTCCGATGTTAATTTCATCTTCCCAGAGTCAGGACCCCCAAGGTCACCGTAGCCTTGTGGAAGAGACACCGGCCTGGGAGTCAGGGGACCTGGGTTCTCCTCCCCGCTCCGCCACTTGCCTGCCGAGTGACCTTGGACAAGCCACTTGAGATCTCTGTGTCTGTTACCTCGCTTATACGACGGGGGATTCAGTAATCTCCCCCTCTAGACCGTAAACTCGTTGGGGGCAGGTATCTCTGTCGACCAGCTCTGTTGTACCGCACTCTCCCGAGCGGTTAGAACGGTGCTGTGCTCAAGGAAAGCGCTCAGTACACCGAGCGTCCTCCCTACTTTTTGCAAGTCCTATGTGGGGCGGAAACTGTGTTCGATACGTTTATCTGGATCAACCCCCGGCACCTGGGGTGGTCCCCGGCACACAGAAAGGGCATAGGAATTAGAGAAGCAGCGTGGCCTAGTGGATAGAGTATGAGGGAGGGAGTCACAAGGATCTGGGCTCTACTCCCAGCACTTCCACTTATCAGTGGTATTTACTGAGCGCTTACTATACGCAGAGCACGCTTGGGAGAGCACGATACAAAGGAATAAGCAGACACGTGCCCCGCTCATAACCAACTAAATGGCTAGAGACGAGCTTTGTCTGCTGGGCGACTTTGGGCAACTCACTTCACTTCTCTGTGCCTCAGTTGCCTCATCTGTAGGAAGGGGATTGAGGCTGTGAGCCCTAAGTGGGACACGGACTGCGTCCAACCTGATTAGCTTGTACCTGCCCCAGAGGTCAGTACAGTGCCTGGCACATAGTAAGCACTTAATGAATAATAAGTGTAGCCTGACATCCAGTCATTTCTGTGGCTTCCCTAAGTCTTCCCTAAGGCACTGAGCCACTACGTTAAGTCTGGAGAGTCATTCAATCGTATTTATTGAGCATTTACTGGGTGCAGAGCACTCTACTAAGTGCTTGGGAGAGTACCACGTGGCAGAGTTGGTAGACGGAAGAAAAAAACGCCTTCAGTAGCTCACCGCCGTGGGGGAAAGGGAAGCCCACAAAATTCTTCCCGGGACTGACTACCGGGGATAATCTCCAGGAATCATCTCCATTAGAGCAGTAGTTTCCCATAGAAAAATGCCCAGCCCACAGCAAACCGGATCCAAAGGGAAGATTGGGGTCTGCCAGCTCACAGGTGGATGCCACCTGCCCCAACTCTGCCTAGGCCGAGTCATGGCTCAAATACATCATTAGAGACCTCGGCACTCAGCCCTCACACAGCGGGCTGGACAGGCCTCCGAAATCCAGGACCAGCTGGGGCGCCTGGAGGTCTGAACGGCTCCCACGAATCCCAGGGCCCTCACACCAATTCATTTTTTCGGGAAACCACCTTGCCTCTCAAATAATCTACTCCCTCGGATTCCTGAAGAAATCCCACAAGACGACCGGCTGAGGAGACTGCGTGGAGGAAACCCCGAAAACGTGGATGATCACGTTGCCCTCGGACGCCACCAAGGGTAAGGGTTCTGCACCGCCTGACCTTGTCGAGGGCGGCCTGCACCACCGCTTCGCTCTCGGTGTCCAGGGCCGAGGTGGCCTCGTCCAGCAGAAGGATCTTGGGGTTGCGCACCAGGGCCCGGGCGATGGCTATCCTCTGCTTCTGGCCCCCGCTCAGCTGGGCCCCCCGGTCTCCCACCAGCGTGTCAAATTTCTGAAAGAGGAAGGGGCTTGAGAGCCGGGGAGGAGCGGCGGCGGTGACTCCGACGAGCGGGGGTTCCAGGGAAGACCGCTCCCTCACGGCCGCCCCCCGGGGCTCGCCCGGAACGATGACGGTAAGCATTCCCGTCCTCAGCAAAAGCGGCAAGATGACGTTTCTTGCCCCGTCGTCTCCTCCGCACCCAACTCCACCACTTGCCTGCTGTGTGACCTCGGGCGAAGCACTTCAATTCTCTGCACCTCAGTTTCCCCGTCTGTAAAACGGACACTCGGTGCCCATTCCCCCTCCCTCTTAGAGACTGTGAACCCTACGTGGGACAGAGACTCCGTTCCATCTCCTCATCTCGTATCGGCCCCAGTGCTTCGTGCATTCTAAGTGCTTAACGGGTACCGCTATTATTATCGTTCTTATTGTCCTGTCTGATTTTCCCATCTCGACCTGCTTCAGCCTCAGCCCCAACCTGCCCCGATTCTCCCCTTGGGGAAGGAAGGCCTGGCTCGACCCGGTGGTGGATGAGAGGAGCGGGGGACCCTGGAAAGGGGGGAGCGAGGAGAGGAGGGCGAGCGGAGAGAGCACGGAGAGGGGAGAAGGGAGAGGAGCCGGCGGAGAGGAGAGACCAGAGAGGAGAGAGCAGAGCGCTGACCTTGGGCAGCCTCATGATGAAGTCATAGGCGTTGGCCTCCTTGACGGCCTGGATGATCTCGTCCATGGTGACGTCCCCCCGGCCGTAGCGAATGTTCTCCGCGATGGTGGTGGCGAAGAGCACGGGCTCCTGGCTCACCACGCCCGTCACCTCCCGCAGGAAGCGGACGTTCAGGGTCTGGATGTCCTGTCCGTCGATGCTGATCTGAGAGGGGGATTCGTTCATTCAGTTCAATAGTATTCGTTGAGCGCTTACTGCGTGCGGGGCACTGTACTAAGCGCTCGGAAGGGACAATTCGGCAACGGACAGGGACGATCCCCGCCCGGTGACGGGCTCGCAGTCTAATCGGGGGAGAGAGACGGACAAAAACGAGACAACATCATCACGGTAAATAGAATCAAGGGGATGTACACCTCCTCAACAAAATAAATAAGGTAATAAAAATCTATACAAATGAGCACAGTGCTGAGGGGAAGGGAAGGGAGAGGGGGAGGAGCAGATGGAAAGGGGGCTTGGCTGAGGGGAGGTGAAGGGGGGAAGAGGGACGGGGCGGGGGGTCAGCGGGGCGGGGGGCCCATCCTCGGTTCCGGTCCCAAGGCCCCGCGGGCTCCCGAGGGCTCCCGGCCGGGCCTTACCGAGCCGACGATGGGGTCGTACAACCTCTGGATCAGCTGGACGGTGGTGCTCTTCCCGCAGCCGCTGTTCCCCACCAGGGCTACTGTTTGCCCGCTGTTCACCTTCAGGTTCAGGCCCTTCAAAATCTGCAGCGGGCACCGGAAGAAACAACCGATCGAATGACTAGATCCTGGATTCCACTGTCCTACCAGAGTCTACGGGCAGTCCCGGGAATGGTTTTTAAAACCACCCTCACCCAGAAAGGCACGCTAACACGGACACGGGAACCTAGGTAGAAAACACCCCCTGATGAAGAGACAGTTTGAAGGCCTGCTTTGGATTCATTCTCTTTACCTGAACTTCTTTTCGAGACGGGTAACTGAAATGCACGTTTTTGAATTCCAAATTTCCTTTAATAGCGCCCGGTTTATAACCATCCTCTGAATAGCTGTCAATGTTTGGTTCCTAAATGGAATGAACAATCACGGATGTAAAATGACCTTTATTAATAATAACAATAATAATATTAAGGCCCTACTGTGAGCAGAGCACTGTACTTGGAAAGAGCACGGGCTTTGCAGTCAGAGGTCATGGGTTCGAACCCCGGCTCTGCCACTTGCCAGCTGTGTGACTTTGGGCAAGTCACTTAACTTCTCGGTGCCTCAGTTCCCTCATCTGTAAAATGGGGATTAAGACTGTGAGCCCCACGTGGGACAACCTGATTCCCCTGTGTCTACCCCAGCGCTTAGAACAGTGCTCGGCACATAGTAAGCGCTTAACAAATACCAACATTATTATTATTATGTGCCACGCACTGTACTAAGGGCTGGGGAGGATACCAGCAGATCGGGTTGGACACAGTCCCTGTCCCACGTGGCGCTCACAGTCTCAGTCCTCATTTTCCAGACGAGGCAACTGAGGCCCAGAGAAGTGAGATGACTTGCCCGAGGTCACACAGGACACAAGTGGTGGAGCTAGGATTAGAACCCATGACTTTCTGACTCCCGGGCCCGTGCTCTAGACACTATACCATGCAGCTCCTCACGAGGTATACTGTTTATTCATTCCATCATATTTATTGAGCGCTTCCTGTGTGCAGAGCACTGTACTGAACGCTTGGAAAGTACAATTCGGCGACAGATAGAGACAATCCCTCCCCAACAACGGGCTCCCGGTCTCACAACGAATACTGTTTAGGTCACAAGGTATACTGCTTGGTACACGGTAAGCTCTTTAACAAATGCCGTCATTCTTATCATTTTTCCAAGGTGAAATCTGATTTTTACCCGTGGCTTTCTAGACCTACTCTAGCCAACTTCCCAGATTAAAATATGAAAATAGCCAAGGACATTTGGCCTGCATCGTTTGTCACAGACGTTATTCTTTGGGGCTTTGAAGGACGTGTATAGAACGGCATCCTCAGAGAAGAGTCCCAGCTGAAATTCCAAGCGCTCTGCACACGGTAAGCGCTCAATAAACACGACCGAATGACCGATGAATGAAAAGCAACACAATATCTTACCATCCTCTCCCATTAGGGGGCCCACCGGCGCCGCAGCGACGAGGGAATTCACAGAAAATCTCAGAGCCGAAGACTTAAGCCCGCGCCAAAGCTATGCAACTTATTCAAAAGGAAACTCCGAAGAGGAGCTCTCCTCTTAGCGCAATTTGGCAAGGGGGAATTCTCCATCCAAGCCAAGGGTACGGCACGGCGGAGTGGCCGACGCCCGGGCCCGGGGGGTCACGGGCCATCGATTCTAATCCCGGCTCCGCCACTTGTCCGTTGTGTGACCTCGAGCAAGTCACTTCACTCCCCCGGGCCTCATTTACCAGTCCCGTAAGATGGGGATGGAGACCGTGAGCCCCATGCGGGACAGGGACTGTGTCCAACCGGATTTGCTCGTATCCATCCCTAGCCAGGCACGTGATAAGCACTTAAAATCCATAATTACTATTAGAAATATTATAATTCTACTATAGAGCCAACGGGGAAATCCACTCTTGTCCACATCCTGCCTCTGGCCTGAAACGCCCTCCCTCTTCGTACCTGGCAGACGATTATTCTCCCAACCTTACTGAAGGCCCATCTCCTCCAAGAGGCCTTCCCTGACTAAGCCCTCATTTCCTCTTTTCCCACTCCCTTCTGCGTCGCCCTGATTTGCTCCCTTCATTCACCCTTCCCTCAGCTCCACAACACTTTCAGTCCTATTCATTGAGCGCTCACTGTGTGCAGAGCGCCGTACTAAAGCGCTTACCTGTCATTCGTTTACTCCCGTTGATGTCAGTCACCCCCTCTAGACCTCAGAGAAACGAGACTCAAGCCAGCCTAACCCGACGGGCCTCCTCATCCTTTCCGAGAGCCCGCCGGGCCACCGGCCATCCCGGGCTTTGGCCGGGCCACGCGGAGCCCGTGTCTGGATGGGGAACCTCGGAAGGTGATCCGGACCGAGGGGGGGGGGCGGGGCGGGCGGGCGGGGCACATTCCGAGGTGGGTTTCCGGCTCGCCGGGGCTCGGACTTACGTTATCGATGATTTTGAAGACTTCGTAGGCTGCTCCTCGAGCGTTAGCAAAAGCTTCGATGCTCGGTGAGGCCTGACCGACACTGAAGGCTCCTATCAGCACGGAGAAGAAAACCTGCAGAAACAGGAAGAGATTTTTAATTAAAGATCTTCACCTGACAGAGAGAGCTCTGTGGAGAGCAGACCTTACCAACTGGCCCAGAGAGGATGACTAGGGTTTTGTGACCCTCTGTTCCCGGCCAGACAATTATAATAATAATAATGGTATTTGTTAAGCGCTTACTATGTGCAAGGCACTGTACTAAGCGCTGGATGCCAGTAAATCGAATTGGACACAATCCCTGTCCCATGTGGGGCTAACAGTCTCCATCCCCATCTTACAGATGGGGTAACTGAGGCCCAGAGAAGCGAAGCGACTTGCCCAAGGTCACGCAGCAGTCAAGTGGAGGAGCCGGGATTAGAACCCATGGCCTTCTGACTCCCGGGCCAGTGCTTTATCCACTATGTCACTGGAGTTCTTCTTCGCGCTTCCATGTGGGCCAACTTGTCTAGGGGCAAGAGTCAGGTCTCCCAACTCTACCGTAATGTATTCTCCTCAGGGTTTAGTACAGTGCTACGTACACACTAAGGACTCAAATACCATTAATGGATCGACTGACTTGTGCGGTGGGTACGTAAGAGAAGCAGCGTGGCTCAGTGGAAAGAGCACGGGCTTGGGAGTCAGAGGCCATGAGTTCGAATCCCAGCTCCGCCACTTGTCAGCTGTGTGACTGTGGGCAAGTCCCTTCACTTCTCTGTGCCTCAGTTACCTCATCTGTAAAATGGGGATTAAGACTGTGAGCCTCACGTGGGACCACCTGATCACCCTGTGTCTCCCCCAGCGCTTAGAACAGTGCTCTGCACATAGTAAGCGCTTAACAAATACTAACAATATTATGCGAGAGAGCGATCCTGGCTTTCCTGCCTTTTCTCTTTCCCAATCCCTGATGATCGCCCCACCCCGGGATCTTCCCGCCCGTCGACACCGTGTCTTCAAAGAACGCATTCTTCTCTTCACCATTTCCTCGTCTGCATTAATCACCTATTAGGCCATGACATTTTAACAGAGATTTATCAGTAACTCGGTGCATTTTTTAAGCGTTACCAGCTTGCGTGCGAAATCGAATTATGCACCCCCCTGCAGGACTGAACCGGATCTGTCTGCCTTCCGTATTCAGCCTCAAGACAGCCTCTTTCCTTTCTCATACCTGCCCGGTCACCGGGCTGCTCGAGTTCCCGGAGTGCATCGAGCCAGACCCGCTCATTTACATTTTCAAAACCCACAGTTGTTTTGGGGCTCAAGGAGGAGGATGGATAGTTAGGGGTGTCGGGTGTTTTATCATTAACCACGAGGACCGAGCGGCACGTGGTTTTTTTCGGACATCCCGGAGCCCGGGCCGGAGAGATCCCCGGGCGTGGTGGACTTCGAGGAGAGGCTGATGGGGTCCGATGCCTCAGTGATATTGTCCTCTCCCAAGTGCTTAGTCTGGCGCTTTGCACACAGTAAGTGCTCGATAAATATGACAACGAATGAACGAATGAACCGATCCTAGTTTCAGGCCTCCCCAAGAACCGGCACGTCCAACACGGCGAAGGGAAAATCGTGGTTAGAAGTGGCCCCGAAGCAGAAGGCCCGAAACCTTTCAGGAACAGCCCGCCTGTGGCGACGTCCCGGAAGAGGAGTTGGTCCTCAAATGAAAACCAACACCGCTCGGCCTCTTGGTCCGCCATCCAAACTCGCCGTTTCGTGGATAACCTACCATCCACTCGCTAATCTCCGTTTCCAGACGACTACTGTCACCCGGCTCCCCATTCCTTTCGCATTCTTAAGAGATGGCTTCCTCTCGACGGAAAGAGAGCGACTCCCATCCCGTCAAGCCCTCCCTTCTAGGCAAGCCTCCCTTACTCACAGTGAGGACTTCTCCGATTGTATATTCTTCCGTCAGGATGAGGGTCGTCCCGTACCAGAAAGCCAGTGCGTAAGAGGCGTAGATCAGTAAGAAAGCCACCCCGATAGAAATGTTGGCGGTGATCGCTTTCTTTATCCCCACTTTCTTCGCTTCTTCTAGGTTTTTGTTGTACCTGTCAAAAGAGGAAGGCGGATCGAGAAGAGCGGGCAGGGTTTCAAGACACGTGCCGTAGTCGTGGTTGGCAGAGGCTGGGGCCGGGGCAATGACCCCGGGAATTCCATAAAGCAAGAGAGGGCCCTGCCCCAAACTTGAAGCCCGCTTATCAGATTCACCTGCCAGTCGGCCATCCCGATGGTTAATCATTAAAGCTCTGAAGGGAACTGAGTTGGCCCCTGGAAACCAGATCATCAGTTGAAGTTCAAAGACACAGCAGGCTTCCACTTGGCTACGATTCGATCCACTAGGACTCTCTGCTTCTCTATCTTTCCATTCTACGTTTGTCATGGCCCCGGGGAATGATGATAATAGTAATGATGGGGCTCGTTACGCCCTTACTATGTACCAAGCGCTGCTCTGAGCGCTGGGATAGACACAAGATAATCAGGTTGTCCCACGCGGGACTCACGGTCTTGATCCCCATTGTACAGATGAGGTAACTGAGGCACAGGGAAGTGAAGTCACCCGCCCACAGTCACACAGCTGACAAGCGGCGGGGCCGGCTTCAGAATCCACGACCTCTGGCTCCCAAGCCCGGGCTCTTTCCACTAAGCTGCTCCTCGTAGATAGACCCCGGACCCGGGAGTCAGAAGGACCTGGGTTCTAATCCCAGCTCCCCCACGTCGGCTGTGTGACCTCGGCCAGGTCACTTCACTCCTCAGGGCCTCAGTTAGCTCATCTGCAAAATGGGGATTAAGACCGTGAGCCCCTCGTGGAACAGGGACTGGATCCGAACTGATTATCTTCCATCTCCCCCAGAGCTCAGAACGGTGCTCGACTCATAGTAAGTGCTTAATAAATACGATTACTCTGGGTGCCTGACCTCTCTGCTGAGACTGGCATCTCCTTGGACCGTGGATCTGGTCCACATTGATTTCCAGAAATTCTCCCAGCTCCAACCCAGGCTCGGATGGCATCCAGGTCAAGACAGTAATAATAATTATGGTATGCGTTAAGCGTTCACTACGTGCCAGGCGCCGTTCTAAGCGCTGGAATAGATACTGTCTCTAGTGAGTGCTCACTAAGTACCGTTACTGAATGAATGCCTTTCCCTAGACTGTCAGCTTGGCGGGGAACTTGTCCTTTAATTCTGTTGCGTTGTACTGTCCCGAGCGCTTAGTACAGTGCTGTGCCCCCAGTGAGTGCTCAATAAATACCCTCATTGATTGAATGACTTTCCCTAGGCTGTAAGCTCATTACGGACAGGGAAGTGTCCGTTGATTCTGTTGTGTCGTACTCTCCCAGCCGCTCGGTACAGCGCTCTACACATAGTAAGCGCTCAATAAATGTCCCGGGTGGATCCATTTCCCCCGGGACTTTTCACGACGCATGTGGACTACTGAGAGCTAGCAAATTTCCGAAATTTAGTCTAACAACGGCATCCGGGATCGTCTAGTGTATCTTCCAACCGACTGTCGCCTCCAGATAATTGCCTCCGGATATTCTCCTGGAAGCTCAAACAGGTTGAGAACTGGACTCCTCAACTTGCCTTCTCAAGCCTTCCTAACATTCCCAACTCTGTCGATAAAGTCATTCTTCCTCCCCACCCCTCTTGAGGCGTATTCTCCCAAGCGGCTTAGTACAGTGTTCTGTCCCCGGTAGGCGCTCAATAAATGTGAACCATTGCCCCGGAAGGCCACGACCTGGGTGTCATCCTGACCGTCTCTCCCCTCTGATGCTCCAACTACTGCTTATACTTGGTGATTACTTCAACTCAGCATTTCGCAGACCTGCCCTTTCCTCTCCACCCACATAAATTTTAATCCTGATCGAAGGTTGGGTCATAAAAAAGTGGCTCACTGATCGTATCGGCCGATTAATTGGTCTCTCTGTCTCCAATCTCTTCCCGCCCCCATCTATTCGGCACTCTATTACTTGACTCGATCAGTCAATGATATTTACTAAGCGCTTACTGTGTGCCGAAGACTGTACTGAACACAGGGAACTACGCCCAAAACAAGAAGCGGTGTGGTCTAGTGGAGAGAGCTCAGGCCTGGCAAGCGGAAGGACCTGAGTTCTAATTCCAGCTCCGCCACTTGTCTGCTGTACGACCTAGGACTCTGCGCTTCAGCATCCTCATCTATAAAATGGGGATTAAGGTTGCGAGCCCAACGCGGGACGGGCACCGCCTCCAACTTGATTAGCTTGTATCTACCCCGGTGTCTGGCACGTAGTAAGCACTTAACAAAGACCATTAAGAAATAAAATAAAATTACTGAGTTGTTAGGTACATTCCCACCCACGGTGAGCTCACGAACGCTCATCGCCTTAACTCGACAAATCCCTGGATCTCTCACCTCTCATTCATTCATTCAGCTGTATTTACTGAGAGCTTATTGAGAGCTCTTACACAAAGTAAGAGCTTAACAAATACCACAATTATCATTATTATTATTAAGATGATGGTAAGACATTGAAGAAGAGGCAGGATAAGTGTGCTTTCAGACGGTGGAATGAGGTCAGAGATGCAGTTGTGAAAGGGGTAGATTCCGAAAGCAGGTGGTCGCTCTTTTCTTGGGAGGGGCTCTTTTCTTATTGTGTACAAAACACTGTACTAAGCACTTGGGAGAGTACAATTCAATAACAGACACATTCACTGACCACAACAAGCTTACAGTCCCGGACTCACCGGACACTAAGTCCGAAATTACAGCGCCTCGGCTCTGCCCCTTCTCTCCGATCTTGAACTCCCCAGGGGAGAGCGAATCAAATAGGAGAAGACCATCAGGGATGGAACCTTGAGGACACCCACTCTTAGGGAATGGAAACTAAGGCCAAAGTCGGAAAAAAGGGACCGAGAAGAAGCGGTCAGAGAGCTGAGGGGGAGACCTTGGAGAGAATGCTGTCAGGAAAACTAAGGTGAGATAGTGTTTCTAAAGGAAGGGAGGGGCCTTCAGTGTTTGAGGAACCCGAGAGATTGAGGATAAATTAGGACACACCAGAATCTGTTGGATTTGGCGAGGAAGAGGTCGCCGGTGACTTGAAACAACAGTTTTAGAGGAGAGGAGGAGACAGCACCTGGATTGCAGAAAGTTAGAGAAGAGGAAAGGGAGGTAGTGGGTCTATTATCATCCCTTGGACGAGAATCAATCAAATCAATCAAGGTGTGCAGAGCACCGTACTAAGGAGAAGACAACAGAGTTTATAATCAAGCTCAATGCCTGCAATGCCCTTGCAGTCTAGAGGGGGAGACAGATATTAATATAAATAAATCCTGTACAGATATGTACATAAGTGCTGTGGGACTGAGCGCGGGGTGAATATCAAATACCCAAAGCCTACAGATAATGATGATAATTGTGGTATTTGTATTACTATGCGCCAGGCACCGTACTGAGTTCAGGGTTGGATACCAACAAAATGGGTCGGACACTGTCCCTGCCCCAAATGCCTAGGTGACGGAGAAGAAAGGGAGACAGGGAAAAGAGGGCTTAACTGGTAAAGGCCTCTTGAAGGAGATGAACGGGAGGATGGAGATGGATGGCAGAGGGAGGATCCAGAAACGGGTTTTTTTTAGGATCGGGGAGATCTGAGAACATGGAGACCAAAGGCTAGGAGCCATCAGAGTATGAAAAAGTCAGGAGTCAGAAGGACCTGGGTTCTAATCCTGGCTCTGTCACGTGTGTATGGCCTTGGGCGATTCTCTCTCTGTGTCTATCTCACCTGTAAAAGGGAATTAAGACTGTGAACCCCTTGTGGGACAGGGGCTGTGTCCAAACCGATTTGCTCGTATCCACCCCAGTGCTTAGAAAAGTGCGTAGCACAAAGTAAGACCTTAACAGATACCACAGTTATCATTATTATTATTATTATTAAGATGATGGTAAGACATTAAAGAAGAGGCAGGATAAGTGTGTTTTCAGATGATGTAATGAGGTCAGATGCAGTTGAAAGGGGTAGATTCTGAAAGCAGGTGGTCGCTCTTTTCTTGGGAGGCGGCCGAGATGCAGGAGAGAGTGGATATGAGTGGGACGGAGCCGGGAGGGCAAGGGGAAGATCTGGGGGAGCTCACGCCTGCTGGAGGATTCGGAGTTGGAGCCCGACTCGGGCCGGACACGGCCCCTGAACGTTACTCTCCTCGGTTGTGGAATGGGAACTCCACGCAACCCTGCTCCACCCAGAGCCCGAAAACCCGACAGAGACCGAGAGAAAAATGCCCAAGCTAAAAGGAAACCCCACCTCTCCAGTTCCTTCTTCTGTCCCCCGAAAGCGATCACGGTTCGAATCGCTGACAGGACTTCTTCAGCTACAGCTCCGGCTTTGGCGTACGCTTTCAGTTCTTGATCGGTGAAGGAAGACAGGATCTGAAGGCACAAAACGAAACAAAAAAATGGAAAATCATTTCGACACTAGCCTCTTTGGCTTTTTCTCCGGGACACGCACTTCCCCACCACGACTCCAGTTCGAAGGATTTCACGACCCCGGAGCCGGCGGATAGAACACGGTCCTGGGAGTCAGAAGGACCTGGGTTCTGATCCCGCCTCTGCCGCTTGTCTGCTGTGTGACCTCGGGCAACACTGTGAGCTCGCTGTGGGTAGGGAATGTGTCTGTTTATTGTTACATTGTACTCTCCCAAACGTTCAGTACAGTCTTTGCGCTTAGTAAGTGCTCAATAAATATGATTGAAGTCATTTCACTTCTCTGTGCCTCAGTTACCTCAGCAGTGTTCTAAGGGCAGTGTTTTGCGTTCCGTAAATACCAGCGATTGATCCAAAGCACGTGGAAAATCCCACCTGACGTGCCAAACTGAAAAGGAATTTACGGTGTCACCGTTGTGCTTACGGAGATGAGTGATCTCCCAGTGACCAGTGCTTGTCTGCGGACCAGGAATTAGGAATTTGAGCCTCTCGAATCATGGCCTCCACTACTTTACTTACTCCCTTTATTCTTTCCCCCGTCCCAGCCCTTCAGCACTTATATCCATATCTGCAATTCAGTTATTTTTATTAACGTCTATCTCCCCTCTAGACTGTAAGCTCGTCGCGGGCAGGGAATGTGTCTGTTACATTTTACTCTCCCACGTCCTTAGTACAGCGCTCGGCCAACAGTAAGCGCTCAATAAATACGACGGAAAGAGCCTCCGTTGCCTCTCGGTGTCACTTAACGTCGTTCCCCAGGCCGGGCACCCAAATGGACCAGGGAGCAGAGGGAAGTATGGCCTGGAGGGGGGAGAGACGGGAGGCAGGGAGGTCCGCAAGGAGGCCGATTCAGAAATCAAGGTGGGAGAGGAAAAGTGTTTGGATTAACGTGGTAACAGTTTGGATGGAGAGGAGAGGGCGGGTTTTACCGATGCCGCGAAGGTGGGACCGACGGGATTCGGTGACGATGAACGAGAGAGGTGAGTCGAGGCTAACGCTGAAGTTAGAGGCTTGTGAGACTCTCTTTACCCGTCTGTTCCAGGCCCCTCCCCGTGCCTTATACTCTTAGATTTTGAGCCTCCTTGAAGGACAGGGACGGTTTTATTTCTCCCCAGGTATTCTTTCACAGCACTTCCCACTGTGCGCTATACAGTAAGCCCATAATAAATATTATCACCACTATTACTATTTCAGAGTTTCCGGGAAAGGAGTTCTAATACACAGGTGTCAGAATAATAATAATTATGGCGCTTGTTCAGCACCTATTTGCCAAGCACTGTTCTAAGCGCTGGGGTAGATATGAGTTAATCAGGTTGGACACAGTCCCTGTACCGCATTTGGCTCGCAGTCTTAATCCAAATTTTTTTTTTTTTTTTACAGATGAGGTAACGGAGGCACAGAGAAGTTAAGTAACGTGCCCAAGGTCACACAGCAGACAAGCGGTGGAGCCGGGATTAGAACCCACGACCTGCTGACTCCCAGGCCCGGGATCTATCCACCACGCCGTGCTGCTTCCATGTCACGCAGGGTGCGGCTGGAAGGAAATTTAGAGGGCAGCATTGCCTAGTGGCTAGAGCCCAGGCCTGGGAGACCGAAGGACCAGGATTCTGATCGCGGCTCTGCCGCTTGTCTGCTGGGTGACCTTGGGCAAGTCCCATCACTTCTCCGTGCCTCAGTTACCTCATCTGTAAAATGGGGATACTGTGAGCCCCACGAGGGACACGGATTGGGACCAACCTTGTATCTGCCTCATAGCTCAGTCCAGTGCCTGGCACGTGGTAAGTGTTTAGCAAATACCATTAAAAAATAAATAAATAAAAGGGCAATGCCCCATTAGATTTTCCATCTTAAGCAAGTTTGACTCTCTCTCCCTTATGTCGGCCTACTGGGTCCTGGCTCGGGCTAATTCCCTTCGACCTCAAAGGTCATGGGTTCTAATCCCCGCTCCGCCACGCGTCTGCCGTGTGACCTTGGGCAAGTCGCTTCACTTCTCTGTGCCTCAGTTGCCTCACCTGTAAAATGGGGATTGAGACTGCGAACCCCACGTGGGACAGGGACTGTGTCTGATCCGATTAGCTTGTGTCCGCCCCAGTGCTTAGTACAGTGCCTGGCACATAGGAGGTGCTCAACAAGTACCACAGTTATGATGATGATTATTACCTTGGCTCGCTTTCTAGACATTCTGAAGAGGCGGCCGACATACTGCGGGTTTAGGTTTGGTCCCCAGAGAAGTGGTTGCGCTTGGAGAATCGTTCCCGTGACTCGACGTGTTTCCGCAAGAGAGATTCCCCAGGCTCACGTACCTTGGCCCAGACAGCGGCGGAGAATCCCAGGACGGGGCTGATGGCCAGAATCACCAGGGTCAGCTTCCAGCCCTTGGTAAATCCGATGATGAAGCCCGTGAAGAACGTTGTCAGGGCTTGGAAGAGCATGCCGATTTTGTCCCCGATCCCTTCGTTGATCTTGGCGACGTCGCTAAAAGAGGAACACGTTCCTTCATTCGTTGGATGGGATTTGTGGAGCGCTCACTGTGTGCAGAACACTGTACTACGCGCTTGGGAGAGCGCGATGCAACAATGAACAGTCACATTCCCCGCCCACAGCGGGCTTACAGTCTAGGGGTGGGGGAGACAGACATCAATACGACACCTCCGATCGATTGGGACTTCCTTGTGGGCAGGGAAGGTGTCTAACCAACTCCGTTTTGTTCTTTCCCAAACGCTCAGTTTGGTCTTCTGTACACGGTAAGCGCTCGGCAAATACCGGCGATGGGCCGACTCTTTACCTAAGCTCGCCACACGGCCAGGGGCTCATTCAGGGGCCAGCCAGTCCTGGTACAAGAGGCGCATTTTCTCACAGTTGAACGGTTTCCCCACCCTTTCTCTCCCCCTTTTTCGAAGCATCAAATATGAATCATGTTCCCTTCCCTCCCTTCTACTGAGGTCTGTGCTCTAAATCTGACAGGTTAGCATTAGGTAGACCAATGAGGCAGTTGAACGTCAAGAATAAATACGATTATTTACTCACATAATTCTCTCCGCTGCGTAATTTCCCCCCACCCCCTGATTTTTGAGGAGGAAATAAAGTATGATTTCTTTGGGCAGGGGTAGGACGCTCAGGGTTTGGAAGAGGAGGGAACTTCAGAAGACCCTAATGCCACAAAGGTTCTTGTTTTTTTGTTTTGGGGTTTTTTTTTGCACCGGGCACATGTCGGGGTAGAAGAACCAGGATGTGTGACTGTCACAGATACAGGCTCGCCCTGGAAAGGGGATTTCTTTTAGGTGCGGGATGGGAAGAGGAGAAGGGAGAGGGGGGCTAATTCATTGCCGGCCTGTTTGTGCAACACTAAGGGAGAGTGCAGATCGAAGTCAGACTTGTAGTCTCGAGTATACTCTTCTCTTTCTTCTCCCCTCCTTTCCTCTTCTTTTACCTCCTGCTCCTTTTATTGCTAGACTTTATTATAAGACACTGCATAATAGCCCATGCCATGGTTTGGGGTTGCAAAAATTTGGCAAAATGTAATTCAAGTAAATATAGTGTACACACACACAAAACCACACACCCTCCAGCCCCCAAAATAGCCTGCCTTGTGTCAGCATGGAAATTACCCCAAACAGCAATACCGGTACAACAGCTCCTTAAACTCGCCTAGCCCTGAGCTTAAAACATTCACTCCAGAAGTGGAGTGACTTGCCCAAGATCACTCAGCAGCACGGCGGAGCGGACAGAGCACGGGCCCGGGAGTCAGAGGGTCATGGGTTCTAATCCCGCCTTCACCCCCCACCCCGTCTGCTGGGTGACCTCGGGAGCGTCGCTTAACTCCCCTGGGCCTCAGTTACCTCATCCGGAAAATGGGGATGGAGACCGTGAGTCCAACGTGAGACAGGGACCGTGTCCAACCTGATAAATGTGTATCTACTCCTGGGC
Source organism: Ornithorhynchus anatinus (assembly GCF_004115215.2). Classification (NCBI taxonomy): domain Eukaryota; kingdom Metazoa; phylum Chordata; class Mammalia; order Monotremata; family Ornithorhynchidae; genus Ornithorhynchus; species Ornithorhynchus anatinus. Next base: position 20,673,071 of record NC_041740.1, on the reverse strand, counting down.
TCAGTACGGTGCCCGGCACGTAGTAATCCCGTAACACATACCACAATTACGATTATTAGCAGATGAGTGGCTGAGCCGGGATTAGAACTCAGGTCTTTCTGACTCTCAGGTCCGTGTTCTAGCCACTGGGCCTCGCTGCTTCTCTAACGTTTGCTTCCTACCCTCATCTTTGGAAGGTGTCAGGGCTAACAAGGAGGCCTGTCCCAACCAGACTTCAAAAGCAGGGCTCGGTCCCCAAGGGGATGAAGACCAGGGGTGGGAGAGGCCTTGAATACTTTACACTATTTGAATACTTTAACAGTGCTTGGCAAATAGTAGGCACTTAAATACATTATTATTATATTCTCCTAACACCGATAAAGTTGGCCTCAAGCCAACTCCAGGGCCGATGGAGCCAATGATTACAATACAGAGTAGTGTAGTATTCAATAATAATAATGATGATGATGATAATAATAATGGTATCTGTCCGGGGCTTACTACGAGCCAAGCACGGTTCTAAGCTCTGGGGTAGATACAAGGTAATCAGGTTGTCCCACGTGGGGGCTCGGTCTTAATCCCCATTTTACAGATGAGGTAAGAGGCAAGAAGTGAAGTGGCTTGCCCAAGGTCACGCAGCAGACAAGTGGCGGAGCCGGGATTAGAACCCACGTCCTCCGACGCCCAAGCTCGTGCTCTTTCCACTAAGCCACGCTGCTTCTCCATTTGTTAAGCGCTTACTACGTGCCGGGCACTGGACTAAGCGCTGGGGTGGATACAAGCAAAATCGGGTCGAACGCAGTCTCCGTCCCGCGTGGGCCTCACAGTCTCAATCCCCATTTTCCAGCTGAGGGAACTGAGGCCCAGAGAAGGGAGATGACTTTCCTTCCGTGGCCGCGTACGCGCCGCCTCCATCCCCCCCTCCCCTCCCTGGACGGCGCGGGGTCTCACGGCGCGGGGCGAGGGTAAGCCTCCGGCGGGGGGGCCCCTTGGGCAGCGCCGGCCGGCCGGACTCACTCGGACAGTCGGGTGTTCAGTTCTCCCACGTCGTGGACGTCAAACCAGCTCACTTCCTGCCGCAGGATCGCGTGGAAGAAGTGTTGCCGGATTTTCTTGATCTGCCGCCCGGCCGCCAGAGTCCAGAAGGCCACCTGGATGTAGGCGACCACCAGCACTCCGGCTCCCACGCCGGAATAGTAGTACGCATACCTGCGGGACGGTAGCCACGCTCAGCCGCACTCTCCGTTTCCCCGTCCCCCCCAGCCCCCTCAGTGTCCGCTCTCCTTAGCTCCACCTCTCAGGAATGCGGGTGGCCCCGGCTGGTCTGATTGCCCGCCCCGTCCAAGATAGCCTCGGAGCCCGTACTGATCTGTTGGAAACCAGCCAGACGGCATCGTAATAATAGTAAATGATGATAATTCTTGTGGTATTTGTTAAGCACTATGTGCCAGGTATTGTTCTAAGAGCCAGGGTGGATACAAGCAAATTGGGTTGGACAGAGTTGCTGTCCCACATGGGACTCGCAGTCTTAGTCTCCATTTTATAGATGAGGTAACCGGGGCACAGAGAAGCGAAGCGACTTGTCCAAGGTCACGCAGCAGACAAGTGGCGGGTACGGGATTAATACGCAGGTCCTTCTGACTCCCGGGCCCATGCTCTATTCGCTAGGCCCCCCTCTGGCTTGTTATGGGCAGCGAACCTATCTGCTAATTCTGTTGTGCCGTACGCTCCCGAGCACTTGGTACAGTGTTCCGCGCATAGTAAGCGCTCAGTTATAATAATAATGGTATTTGTTAAGTGCCTACTAGGTGCCAGGCACTGTCCTAAGCACTGGGGTGGAGACAAGCAAATGAGCTTGGACACAGTCCCTGTCCCACGTGGGCCTCACAGTCTCAATCCCCATTTGACAGACGAGCTAACAGGCCCAGAGACGTAAAGTGACTTGCCCAAGGTCACACCGCAGACAAGTCGATGGATTGGGCCACGCTGCTTCTCCCCTTCTAGGCTGTAAGCTTGTCGTGGGCAGAGAATGTGTCTGTTGTACTGTTATACTGTACTCTCCCAAGTGCTAAGTAGAGTGCTCTGCACACAGTAAGCGCTCACTAAATACCACTGACTGCCGTCTCCCCAACTACCAGTCCCCAGGTGAAACCACTCTCCCTCAGCATCCTCAGTCCCAGGTGTTTGGCCTAGAGGGAAAAGCCCGGGCCCGGGAGCCAGAGGATCTGTGTTTGACCCCCTCCTTCCACCCCTCGCCTGCCGTGTGCCCTCGGACAAGCCGCTTAACTTCTTTGTGCCTCAGTTTCCTCAACTGTCAACTGGGGATTCAATATCTGTTCTCCCTCCCCCTTTCGACTGCGAGCCCTCTGTGGTACAGGGACCGTGTCCGACGTCGGTTGTCTTAGTTTGGTGCTTGGCACACGGTGAGCGCTTAACAAATGGCCCAGCTACTCTTCGAAGCTACTCTTTCTCCTGCCCTCCCCGCACGCTCCGCTCCTCTGCCGCTCACCTCCTCACTGTTCCCCGTCCACGCCTATCCGGCCACCCCCTCCCAGAGGCCTTCCCAGACTGAGCACCCCCTCTCCCTCTGCTCCTTCCCCTCCCCCTCACTGTGCTCATTTGTATATATTTTTATTACCCTATTTATTTTGTCAACGAGGTGTACATCCCCTTGATTCTATCTATTGGGACTACGTTGTCTTGTTTTTGTCCGTCTCTCTCCCCCGATTAGACTGTGAGCCCGTCACTGGGCAGGGATCGTCTTTAGCCGTTGCCAAATTGTACATTCCAAGCGCTTAGTACAGTGCTCTGCCCATAGTGAGCGCTCAATAGATACTACCGAATGAATGAAAAGGGATTAAGTGTTCCTCTTTGCTCTGTCGGTTATACTCAAGCCCGGTAGGACCGTGCCGTGCCAGACTTTTGACATTTCGACACAGCCCCGCCGTCTTACATCTCGCCTGCCAGGCCTGAGTTTAGAAGCGATGGGCATTCCCTCTGCCGGAAGACGGGGTGCAGAAGAAACAGCTTCTATCGCTCATATTTATTAAGCGCTTACTGCGCCCAGAGCACTGTACTAAGCGTTTGGGGAGTAAAATACAAGAGTTGGTCGACGCGTTCCCCGCCCGCAACCAGTTTACAGTCTGGGGGGGAGACGGTCATTAATAGAAATTAATTACGGCTACGTGGGGTGAATGAAGAAAATAAATAATAGAGAAGCGGCACGGTAAAGTGGATGGAGCCCGGGCCTGGGAATCGGAATCCCGGCTCTGCCACTCGTCTGCTGGGTGACCTGGGGCAAGTCGCTTCGCTTCTCTGTGCCTCGGTTACCTCATCTGGAAAATGGAGATTGAGACTGTGAGCCCTGTGCGGGACAGGGACTGTGTCTAACTCAGTTGGCTGGCATCCACCCCAGCTCTTAGTATAGTGCCTGGCACATGGTGAGCGCTTTACAAATCCCATATCATTATCGTTATTATTATTATAAAGAGTGCAAATCCAAGTTCAAGGGTGATGCAGAAGGGAGTAGAAGAGGAGGAAATGAGGGCTTAGTCGGCTTCTAGGTGCATTTAGCGTTGACCCAAACAAGTCAGCCTACCAGCCCTTCCTCAATCCAGACCGAAGAATGACCAGTTGGTTCATTAAAACTAGGGTTAATGGATAACTGATTAATAAATTATTATCCAAGATCTGAAAACTAACTGGAAGCTTTCCCCCGCCCCCCACTTCCTGGCCTCTGATCCAGCAGGAAACTCTTTTCCAATCCTCAGGCTGCCCCACCACGACCCAGTGGGTAGAGCATGGGCCTGGGAGTCAGAAGGACCTGGTTTCTAATCCCGGACTCCTCCCCTTCCCTTCTGTGTGACCTTGGGGAAGTCACTTCACTTCTCTGGGCCTCGGTTACCTTATCTGCAAAATGGGGATTGACCTTAAACGTCCCCCGTGGGACATGGACTGTGTCCAGCTTGACTAGTGTGTGTTTACCACAGCTCTTAATACGGTGCCTGGTACATAGAGAGCTCTTAAAAAATACCATAAAAAAAAAAAACAAACAAAAAAATAGACCTGATGACAAACAGTTAAGAGTCTCTGCTCGGATCACTGAGCGTAAAGTCGGTTCACCCGCATCTTCGCTAAATTCATTCCGCAGAGATTACTGAATGCAAAGACGCTTTTAAAACTCCTCCTGCCGTTCAAGAAGGATTTAGATACCTATCTTGAATAGGAAAACTTCTTGGTTCACCCATCGCTAGTGAGGAATCATGAGGCTGTAGACTGTAAGTTCACTGTGGGCTGGGAATGTGTCTGTTTAATGTTGTATTGTACTCTCCCAAGCGCTTAGTTCAGTGATCTGCACATAGTAAGCGCTCCACAGATGTGATTGAATGAATGCGATCGTCCCTTCTCATCACACGGATCCTCCAGGCAGCCTGTTGCCACTGGCAGAGCATCAGTACCGTACCGAGCGGCTCAGCATAGCACCCGTTAGATGACAAGTCCCTGTGTCCATTAGCTTCTCTACTGCTTGCTTTTTAATGTGTGTGTTTATTCCCCTCTAAATCCCAGGGTACTAAGAAATATGCCAGACTCTGATTGGGAAATTCCCGAAGATTCTGCAGAATTGGGTAACGTTAAGATTTGGGACATTATCTTCAAATAACAAAAGAGCCACTTACTGGGTCATTTTCTCCTCCAGGTCATCGCCTAAAGAAAAACAAAGGACAAAAATCACATTTTTGACTTTTAGCCTGGCAAAATGACATTTTAAATTTGAAGAGTGTAATTGAAGCAGCTTTCGTTACAGTCTAGCTCCAAGGTACATGCATACACACTATGAGTATGAGTCAAGATAGGAATTCAGTAACAATGAAGAGTGAATACAGACGTGTATTTTCACAATAATTTGAATACTGCGGCGCTCCATTTGTAAAAGTTGAGCCCCTTATCTGGGGCTCAAAGGACAAAAATATTCCCTAGAATTTATTCTCTACCTCGACAACAAAAGCACCTGACGTGAGCGTTTCAAACCAAGTAAAAGTTCCCTTCGGCTAAATATCCCTCAAATACCAATGCATCGACACAGCCACGTTGAAAAAACTTCTTCAACTCACAGAAAGGTCTCATCAGGTCCAAGTCAAGACTATCCACACTAATGAAGTTGTTTTTTGTTTTGTTTTGTTTTAATTGGTATGTGTTAAACACTTACTATGTGCCAGGCTTGGAACTAAAGCGCTGGGGTAGATCCAGACTAATCAGGTTGGATAAAGTCCCTGCCCCACATCGGGCTCACAGCCTTGATTTCCATTTTTAAGGGGAGGTAACTGGGGCACAGAGATGTGAAGTGACTTGTCCAAGGTCCAACAGAGAAGTGGCGGAGTCAGGATTAGAACCCAGGTCCCCACCAGGACAGCCTGAAACCCTTTCCGGGGTAACAGGGAACATTCAGACCTCGGAAAGCAAGCAACTTTCCCCAGAGAGTTTGCTCCAAATCATTAAGGGCTAAGTACAGTGCTCTGCACATAATGAATGCTCCCTGTTATATTTTATATTAAGATATTTTTGAGTGATTCCGCCATCCCGCAGGAGCATCAGGACACCTCTGACCCAAAAGGATCTCAGAGCACATCCTCCCAGGTTTCAAAGCAGAATCTGGACCACAACTACCCTGGTTTCCCTCCAGATAATCTCCCGGGGAACGTGGGCAAAGGTCACTGAACGCCCCTCCTCTGCTAGGTGTTTCTGACCTAGCTGCCCCGAACATGAGCGACTCAGTCAAGAGACAGAGACGAAATGATCAAGAATCCCTCGCTCAGGTCATCTCTCTTCCCGCAGCCCTTATAACAATCATAATAATCATATGTGCAATCATAATGATAATATGTTAAGCATGATGTGTCCAGCACCATTCTAAGCACCGGGCTGGATACAAGATACAAGGCTGGACACAGTCCCTACCCGACACGGGACTCACATTCCTAAATACCAGGGAGTAGGATTTAATCCCCATTCTACAGATGAGGGAACTGAAGCCCAGAGAAGTGACTTGTCCAAGGTCACACGGCACATCAGGGGCGGAGCCTGGATTAGAACCTAGGTCCTCTGACTCCCAGGACCGCGCTCTTTCCGCTAGGCCACACTGCTCAGAGATTTATGGTGAGCACACTCCCCTTTTCTTAGGGACCACATTAAAGACTAAATAGATTAAAGGAAGATGCAGAGTTTTTAAGGTTTCAGAGGACGGGCTGCCGTTTTATGTCAAGTCTTCAGCGCTCCCCTCACCCTGCTGAATTTCAACCTTTTCTCCATCAGAAACTGAGTGAATTTTCAGTGGAGATGAACAGGGCCTTGAATGAGTGCACACAAAAAAAAGAGTCCAAAACGTTCAATGTTTATGACCCTCCCCAAAGCAGCGACAGTCTACCTCCTCTAGATCCTGTCCTGAGATCACCCGGACTATTTCGCCTCTTTATGAAGTTTGGTGCCTCAGTTTCCTCTCCCCAGGCATCTGGCTGGAGCCCGGTTTGTCCCCAGCTACTGGTCTCTGTGCCCCGAAAGGTTTGGATGACCGAATCAAGAGGGTGAGCGTTTTTGCGAGAAAACCCAAGTTGGCTTTGGCTAAACAAACTTTCGATCATCTAAAACTGGCCACAGACCCAGTTACTGTGTGTTATCAGGTTCACTGGGCACACCCAGATAGGAGAGAGATTAAAGGCCTTCATATAGCCTCTCACTTCAAATATATTTACTTGCTAAGCAAATAATTTTACGAGCAAGCTCTCATAATTGGATATGGAACACTCCCTACCCCAAGAAGACACCACTGCCGCTGAAATTTGCCTGTGGGTGCACGTGGAGCTGAAAAGGATAAGGTCTAGTGAAAGGGGCACGGGCCTGGGAGTCGGGTCTTGCGTTCTAATCCTGACTCCGCCACCTGTCTGCTACGTGACCTCGGGCAAGTCACTTTGCTTCTCTGCGCCTCAGTTACCTCATCTGTAAAATGGGGATTAAGACTGTTAGCTCCATGTGGGACAGGGACTGGGTCCAACATGATTACCTTGTACCTACCCCGGCACTTAGAATGTTGCTTGGCACATCATAGACGCTTAACTATCACAATTATTATTATATTAATAAAGCGAGACCCACTCCAGGCCCCAAAACACACAGACACACACACCCCCTCTAGACTGTCCCATGTTGGGATGTTAATTTTATTTTATATAAAATGTGGGGCTCTTTCTACTTTTGTCTATCTCTGTCCGCTCAGAGCTTTCTTTTAAATGTTATTTGCTAAACACTTACTATGTGCCAGGCACTACTGTATAAAGTGCTGAAATAGACACAAGATAATAATAATAATGGTATTTGTTAAGCCCTGTGTGCCAAGCACTGTTCTAAGCACTGGGGTAGATACAAGTCAGGTCGAACACTGTCCCTGTGCCACACGGGCTCACAGTTTTAATCCCCATTTTACAGATGAGGTAACTGAGGCCCAGAGAAGTGACTTGCCTAATGCAGACATGGGGCGGAGCCGGGATTAGAACCCATGACCTTCTGAATCCCGGGCCCGGGCTCTATCCTTTCTGCCATGCTGCTTTTCGTTGGATATTGTCCCTATCAGGGCTGAAAGTCTTAATCCCTACAGATGAGGTAACCGAGGCGGAGAGAAGCGAAGCGACTTGTCCAAGGTCACACGGCGGACGAGTGGTGTCCTTTGACTTCCAGGCCCATCCTCTTTCCACAGAGCCCTGCTGCTTCTCACTGCTTATCTTATCAGTGCTTAGCCAAACAGAAAACACTCGGTAAATACTACGATCATTAATACCAAGAACAGCTCCTCTCTGGTTCTAGATTCGGAGTGAAACCTTGTAAGGGAGGCATGGAAGGGGGGCGTAAAAGATGAGAAAAGAAGAAAGAGGAGGAGAGGGTGGGAAGAGGAAAGGAAAAGATGGGAGGTGGCGGGGGAGAAAGAAGAAGAAGAAAACACTCTCCCTCCTCCTTCTCTTCCATTGCCACCACAGAGATTTCACGAGCGCTTCGCAGATTAGACTGTAAACCCGTCAAACGGCAGGGACCGTCTCTATCTGTTGCCGACTTGTTCATCCCAAGCGCTTAGTACAGTGCTCTGCACATAGTAAGCGCTCAATAAATACTATTGAATGAATGAAATTGCAGGGCTGGGACAGAAGCGGTTTTATAGTCCTCTCCCAAGCGTTTAGGACAGTGCTCTGCACACAGTAACTGTTCAATGAGTGGGATCGATTGTCTCCTCCGGCCCACAGGCCTACAAGGATTAAACCAATCCTCCTCCCATCTCTCCCCGGGTCTAACCAGCCAGCCCAGTCGAGGTAAAGATTGTGTCTTTAGCATCGATACAAGTGGCTCATGAAACCTTGAGCAACGATCATCATCATCATGATATTAGTTGAGCGCTTATTGCGTACCAAGCACCGTACTAAGCACTGGGGTAAATACAAGAGAATCGGGTCCCACGTGGGGCTCACGGCCTAAGTCTAGGCTACGGAGAAGCAGTGTGACCTAGCGGGAAGAGCCCAGACCTGGGGGTCAGAGGATCCGAGTTCTAATCCCTGCTCGGCCGCTTCTATTTATTTATATTGATGTCTGTCTCCCCATCTCTAGACTGAGTTCGTTGTGGGCAGGGAACGTTTATTCTTGTATTGTACTTTCCCAAGCGCTTAGTACAATGCTCTGCACACAGTAAGCATTAAATATGATTGAATGAACTTGTCTGCTGTGTGTCTTTGGGTAAGTCATTTCTCTTCCTCCGTGCCTCAGTTCCCTCATCTGCAAAAGGGGGAATCGATACCCGTTCACCTTCCTGCTTAGATTGAGAGTCCCACGTGGGACCATCCGATCTTGTATCTACCCCAGGACTCGGTTCGGCGCTTGACACATCATAAGCACTGAACAGATTACTCCATTATTAACACGAGTGGACCTAGCAGCCTGGTGAGCCCCTTTCGAAAGAGATTTTTTAGGGAGATCTGAATTCCAGAGGTGAACTGGAAAACGGTTCTAGAGAGCAGCAGTGCATCAGCGTGGAAAAGGACATTTTCTCCGCATACGCAAAAACCGCTGAGGATGGCCCACGTGACACTAGTATTTCTGGGCCCTAAAACTGGTGTGATTCAGTACTCTAAACACTCGGAAAAGTTCAACAGAAGCTCTAAAGACTGGCTGTGTTGTCATCTTCAGACAGGACTGATCTATGTGAAGTGATTTCAGAGTGTAGGTGGAAGCAGAGAAGCAGCATGGCCTAGTGGAAAGAGCCCGGGCCTGGGAGTCAGAGGTCGTGGGTTCTAATCCCAGCTCTGCCCCATGTCTGTGTGACCTTGGGCAAGTCACTTAACTTCTCTGTGCCTCACTCCCCTCATCTGTACAACGGGGAACAAGACTGTGGACCCCATGAGGGACGTGGACTGTGTCCAACCTGAATACCGTCCATCTACCCCATCGCTTGGCACATGATACCACAGTTATCATTGTCCCATTCTGTGCATTTTAAAGGAATGTTTAGGAGAAGCAGTGCTGCTTAGTGGAAAGAGCACAAGCTTGGGACCTGGGTTCTAACCCCGGCTCTGTCGCTTGCCAGCTGGGTGGCTGTGGGCAAGTCACTTAACTTCTCTGTGCCTCAGTTCCCTCATCGGTAAAATGGGGATTAAAACTTGGAGTGCTCTGTGGGACAAGGACTGTATCCAACCGGATTATCTCGTATCTACCCCACTGCTTCAGTACAGTGCCAGGCGCGTAATAAGAGCTAAACAAATACGATTAAAAAAAGAAAAAAGACCTCGAGCACCAGGGGGGGGAATATGACAGTGATCGACGCTGATCAGCACTAAATTAGGACATGATTCCTGCTTTTAGCGGCACTTAAATTCTGGCAAACTGCCCAGACGAGGCAGGATGCTCCTTTCCAAACTCCAGGGATTGGGAGAGGAAGTCTATAAACAAATTATCGTGTTTGCACGCAAGTCTATCTTGGGCTAATTCTATCATCAAGAAGCTAGCAACCCTTTTGCCCGGCTAGGAATTTCTGGCTGCCCAGCTGACCTTCAGACTATTCCGTCCTTCCCGTCCACTGCAGCGATCACAAACGTTAGAAAGCACAAGCCCCAGAATGGCCTCTAAGTAGTTCTTGGGTTCTTCACCCGTGAGTGCCCAAGGGCCCAGGCTTGGGATATGTGCTTAGTTCAGTGCTATGCAACATAGTAAGTGCTCAGTAAATACGATTGCACGATTATGCTGTGGCCTGCCACAAAAGCTGGACTGCAGTAATAATAATAAGCGTGGGTAAGTGCTTACTACGTGTCGAGCACTATATTAAGAACTAGGATAGAAACAAGATAATCAGGTCCTACGTGGGGTTCCCAGCATAGTGGATAAGGTTCTAATCCTGGCTCCACCACTTGTCTGCTGTGTGACTTTGGGCAAGTCGCTTCACTTCCCTGGGCCTCGGTTACCTCCTCTGGAGAACGGGGATTAAGACTGTGAGCCCCACATGGGACGGCCTGATCACCGTGTAACTACCCCGGCGCTTAGAACGGTGCTTGGCATGTAGTAAGCACTTAAATACCGTAATTATTAAGTAGGAGGGAGAGCAGGTACCCAATCCCTATTTTGCAGAAGAGGAACTGAGTGAAGTGGCTTGCCCAAAGTCACACAGAAGGCAAGCGGCACTTTCCGGTTCCTTGGCTGTGGTAGCCTTACCCAGGCTTTCTCCGGCAACCGAGGAAGCGGCACGGCCTGACGGAAAGAACCGAGGCCTGGGAGTCAGAGGACCTGAGTTCCGATGCCAACTCCGCCACCTGTCCGCCGTGTGACCTCAGACAAGTCACTTCACTTCTCTGGGCCCTCCGGCTCCCACCACTGCGCCTCCATCTCCCTCTCGCTTCCCGTCACCCGCCGGCAACGTCCCTTCCAAGCCCGTGGTTCCACGGTACTATTGCATCGGCCTCCTCGATTCCCTCCCCGCCTCCTCTTTCTTCCCACTCCAGTCCATACTTCTCCCTGCTGCCCGGATCATTTGTCTACCAAAAAACCCACTCGGTCCACGTTTTCCCTACTCCTCAGTGATCTCCGGCGGTTGCCCATCCACCTCGGCATCAAAGAGAAACGCTTCTCCTCTGGATCAAATGGAAACTCTTTACTCTTTTTTTCAAGCACTGGATCTCCTCGCTCCCTCTTATCTCACCTGGCTGATTTCCTAGTACAACCCAGCCCGCACCCTTCGCTCCTCTGCCAACCTACTCACTGTATCTCATTCTCGTCTCTCTCCCGGCTGACCCCCAGCCACGTCCTGGCCACGTCCTGACTCTGGCCTGGAACTCCTTCCCCCTGTACAGCCAACAGACCCCCATCTCTTCCCATTTTCAGTGCCTTATTAAAATCCCACCTCCTCCAAGAAGCCTTCCCTAAGCCTTCATCTCCCCCACTCCCTTCCCTTCTGTGTCACACTTGAGCTTGGATTTGTCCCCTTAATTCACCCTACTTTCGGTCCCACGGCACTTAGGTACGTATCCAGAATTCATTTTAATGCCTCTCTCCCCCTCTAAACCATAAGCTCCTTTAGGGTAGGGAATACGTCTACCGACTCTGCTAGACTGTCCTCTCCCAAGTGCTTAGCTCAGTGCTCCGCACACGATAAGGGCTCGATAAATACTATCGGTTTATTAATCGGGAGTCGGCGCACACTCAGCATCGCCGCCGAAGAAGCAGCGTGGCCTAGGGGATGGAGCCCGGGAGTCCGAAGGGTCTAATCCCAGCTCCTCCGCTTGTCTGCTGTGTGACTACGGGGAGGTCATTCTACTTCACTGTGCCTCAGTGACCTCATCTGTCAAACGGGGATTAAGACCGTGAGTCCCACGTGGGACAGAGACCGTGTCCAACCCGATTTGGTTGTATCCACCCCCGTGCTTAGTCCAGTGGCTGGCAAAGAGTAAGCGCTTAAGAAATACCTGTTATCGTTAAGCCTCATGAGCCCCTGTAGACCTGTCTCGGGGGCCCTGTAGTCCAGATTGAGCGTGCCGTTCCCCAGATATCCGCTCCTCCAGGTGCGGTGTTCGAGGTCACGCTTCTCTCGCCATGACTACTTGCCCCCAACCCCACCCCCGGGCCCTGCCCCCTAATCGTCCCTTGCAGCCGTAGCCGTGGGAGCAGAGCCGGGGTGGACCGGAGCGGGGGCGATTCCGCTTGGCGTGGTGTACTGGCCGGCCATCCAGCCGGCCGCCCCTCCCCTCCTCTCCCTGCCCTTTCCTGGTTGGGATCTGGGGAGGAGCAAGGCCACGGCCGAGGAGGAGTCGCGTTTCCCGGACCGTCCCGGGACGACCTCGGGGGCGGCGTTGGATGGGGATCCGTGCCCAACCAGGGGAGGGTGCAGTGGGTACGGTAGCCGGCCCCCACCTTCATCAGTCAGCACCGCAGACTCACCGCAGCCGGTCCACACCCCTTGCCCCAGTCCCGTTGGACGGGATTGGTCGTGGGTTCTTCTACCGGTTCCACCACCTGTCTGGTGTGTGACCTTGGGCAAGTCGCTTCACTTCTCTGGGCTTCAGTTACCTCAACTATTAAAATGGGGATTAAGACTCTAAACCCCAGGTGGGACGGGGTCTGTGACCAAACCAATTTGCTGGAATCCACCCTAGCGCTTAGTACAGGGCCTGGAACATAAGAAGAACTTAAATACCACAGTTATTATTATTTATAGGTTCCTTCCGTCTCCCAGGCCGGCGCTCTATAGACTAGACCACACTGCTCATCTTGACCTGCTCAGACCTTCTCTTCCCCTGTAGTTCCTGCTCCGGCACTACGAGAGGGGTTGGTCACGTCCGATGAAAGAACCTTTCCGAAGGAGGCCAAAAGGTAAAGATGGAGCGGGGAGAGAGAGCGGGAAGCCGAGACGGGGGCCGACCCAATGAAGTAAGAGCAGGGCGACCTGATGGCGTCTCCCTCATTGGGCTCAAAGGATCACGTCTCACTAATAATAATGATGGCATTTCTTAAGCGCTTACTACATAGTACATGCACAAAGCACTGTTCTAAGAGGCTGGGCCACAGAATCCGATACTTTCCATCCCACAGGAGAGTTAATCTCATCCCATCTCTGAGGCCAGGGATTCATCATCCGTCTTCGAATCCCTAGGCAACTAACTCCTTCAGAGTGGCCACTGGTTTCTTCACTGGCATGGAGAAGGAAGAGAAGCAGTATGGCGTAGCGGATAGAGGCAGGGCCTGGGAGTCAGGAGGTCGTGGGTTCTAATCCAGGCTCTGCAACTTTATCTGCTGTGCGACCTTGGGCAAGTCACTTCATTTCTCTATGCCTCAGTTATCTCATCTGGAAAATGGGGATCGAGACTGTGAGCCCCACGAGGGACGGGGACTGTGTCCATCTCGATTTGCTTGTATTCACCCCGGCGCTTAGTTCAGTGCCTGGCACATAGTGCTTTACAAACAACATAATAATAATAATAAAAAAGAACTACTGCAATCTGAAATGGAATTCTCCAATATTCAAGTATTTACCTGGGGCAAAAATAGGTTAGGGCTCGGAGAGGTTTTCTAGAACAAGTTGGGGGCAAACCTAAAGAAAGCTTTTTGCATTAAAAATGACAAAAAAACAACTATGTCCTTCTGAGTCCCCCGTACTCCACGCTTCGGATCGATGGGGTGACCGAGGTGACACGTTCTGTCACTGCCATCTCTTTCACTGCTGTTCACCTTACAAGCTCACGCACACGTCCCATCGGGGACCGAAAACGCGACTCGCTACAGCCCGTTCGACCGCCTAGGAGAGGAAAGAGTGTTTCCTTTTGCATCGTCTCGGGGGAGAACGGCAAAAAAAAAAAAGAGCTTTTATGTGATGTTCATCATCAAGAGACCCTTTCCTACATCGGGGACACAGTGACGTTTTGTGCTTAAGCCTCCAGAGAACACCGGATATTTGCCTACAGAAAAAGCAAACAAATCTTTGCCCGGCCGTAGCCCTGGGGACCGGGGACCGGTAGCGGTGAGAATCGAGTCGCCTCCCAACCCTCGGAGTGACGAGGCTTGTTCCAAGATCTCCGGGGCAGATGAGGATCAAGGTTGACGGGCTGAATTGGAGATGCCTGGCCAAAGTCTTCTAGAGGGGGATTCCCAGCCCACTTCAGCCTAAGGGTCTGAGTCAGAACCATCTCAATCCGAGGCCCGCTCAAGCCCCTTGACGATATTCAGGGTAACACTAAGAATTCCACTACTCTTGCTGGCCTCCTTAATGCCCCATCCGGCATAGGTAGCATAAAGACCTTGCGGAAAGAGCACGGGCCTGGAAGTCAGCGGACCTGGGTTCTAATCCCGGCCCCAGCACTTGCCTTCCCTAGACTGTGAGCTCATTGTGGGCAGGGAATGTGACCGATTATTCTTACACTGTACTCTCCCAAGCTACTTAGTCCAGTGTTTTCCACACAGAAAGTCCTCAGTAAGTACGACTGAATCCATGAACGAACTTTGGGCAAGTCGCATTGCTTCTCTGTGATTCACTTACCTCATCCTGATCCCCATTTTACAGATGAGGTGACTGCGGCCCAGAGAATAATTATTATGGTATTTGTTAAGCGCTTACTATGTGCCGAGCGCTGTTCTAAGCGCTGGGGTAGATATAAGGCAATCAGGTTGTCCCACGTGGGGCTTACAGTCTTAATCCCCATTTTACAGATGAGGTAACTGAGGCCCTGACTTGCCCAAGGTCACACACAGGGCGGAGCCGGGATTTAGACTCCTCCGACTCCGAAGCCCGTGCTCTCGCTGCTAGGGCCGCGCTGCTTCCGGGTTAACGGAACTTACCCGTCCAGTTCCCCGGGAAAGGACCCGTCCAGTTCCCCGGGAAAGGACCCGTCCAGTTCCCGATCGGAAATGAGTTATTTCCTAATTTTCCAAAATCAACAAAGCTATCTGTCATTTCTCCAAAGATGAGCATCATCGAGGGGAGAGCTGCTCCATGAATCATCGCTGCCAGAGTTCCCAAACACATGTACAGCTTGTCCAGACAACTGGAATAACGAAACTGAAGGAAGGCAAGGGACAAAGGAAGGTTATCAGGCAGGGGAAGCTCTTTTATCTTTAAAGCACCTTAAGGAAATTTAAAAAAAAAAACAACAACAAAAAGCACCCAGTCAACTATTAAAACCTAAGTTCGGAATTCAAAGATAGAATCCCAGTAAGACCCCCCCCCGCCCCTCCCTAGGGAACCCAGGTGTTCCCCAAGATCCGGCCCAAGTTGGGAAATCCATTCCTATTCCTTCATTCAATCGTATTTCGTTCGATCGTATTTATTGAGCCTTAACTGCGTGCAAAGCACTGTACTAAGGACTTGGGAGAGTACAATATAATAATAAACAGACACATTCCCTGCCAAGAAGCTCCGCACGGCAATGTCTCGAGGGGGGAGTAAGTGGGAGAGGGGTTTTGGAAAGGGGAGGCTTATGGGGGAGGAGTTGACCCATGCCAAGTAAGCAAGGTTGGGCCTGGCTTCCACACCCCATCCATTTGTTAAGCACTTACTATGCGCTAGGCATTGTACTGAGCGCTGGGATGGATGCAGGTTAATCAGGTTGGACGCAGTCCCTGTCCCACATAGGGCTTTCATAGTCTCAATCCCCATTTTATGGATGAGATTTAGTCCCATCTGCTT